>NC_054706.1:69305675-69475675 GCF_016097555.1 Gigantopelta aegis
ATAGCCGATGTATTTTTCGTGCTGGTGTGTCCTTAAACATCTATTCTATTTTATTCCATTATATCTGTTGGTGGTGGCATATACTTACTCAACCGAAAATGTACATTGACTGTGTATTAGGACTGTCCCGACTTTGCATCCATTAAAAGGTATTTCGGACTTACAGAGTAATTTAAAGAGTAAAATGACATAATAATACATTTTCATGTTTAGGATACCAGTGTTCATATATCCAATATCCAATTAGTTTCTAGTCATTTTAATATTTGTAGTGAATCGTATGCATACCTACCTACCTACCTACCCATACATACATACATACATACAGCGGGATCGACCGCGTAGATTGCAGGCCCCATGCATGTGGTTGAGTTAAAGAACATCCTTTTTATGGATGCTTCGATAGCTCAGAGCGCATCATGGTTAGTCTCGCAATTTGCGGGCGATTCGGTGCCACAGGTTCGAATCCCAGCAACGGTGTGGGACAATTTGAGATGCCAGAAAGGATTTACGTATCCCCTGCGCCAGTGCGTTAATATCTATGTATGTAACAGTCAACCTCGACATACATACATCAATACATACATACATACATACATACATACGTACGTATCACTGTCTAGGAATAGCTGCATGATAATAATTAATAACTCGGGAAGAAATGACATATTGGCAGCAGATTGTATGGCTGCAAACAACATTGAAACAAGATAACGATTACATGTCAAAATTTAACGTTCACGTCTTTTGATCAGTAATGGATAATACACCCCCCCCTCCCCCCCACCCCACCCCTCCCCACGATTCGTCAAAGATTCCTTTATTCGACGAGGCATGCAACGTATCAAACTCCCAATGACAATCTGAGGAAGTCTATCCCACTCCTCTTGCAACGCCTGGCCCTGTCGTACTCTATGGATGTGGATGGGGGGGGGGGAGGGGGGGGGGAGGGGCTCATTGCTGGCTATGGCATTTGGCAATGTGTTTCTATTGAAGGTAGTCATTAATTTTACGATATTGTCATTGTGGGCTCGGGCATTGTCATCACAAGCCGTCGACTAGCACGGCGAGCAAACGGGACAAAAATCGGTACCAGAATGTTATCCCGGTAGTACTGACCAGTGACCCTCCCTGGAACAATATAGAGTGGTGTTCTGTCAGTCATAGTCATGCCACCCCACATCATAACTGAACCACCACCAACTCTATCATGTGGCCTGAGGTTGACATTTGCTTGACGTTAATTTCGACGTCGCCAAACGCGACCACGCCTTTCCAAGAAGTCGAGAGTGTATCATTCTGGACTCGGTCAGAAAACATTACACGAGGCCACCGACGATTCCCCGCTTCTACGCTGTGAACACCATTGGCGCCTGTTTACCATATGGCGTTAACGTTAACGGTGGCACAACACGTGGTCGCCGAGCATGCAGATGACCTGCATGTTACATGTAGACTATTTCTAATCGACTGACCCGTCACTCGACCAGGTTAATTATATTTAAAGGTTAATTCTACGTACAACAAAATAACCTAACGAAAACATTGATCGCACCACTTTTAATTACACTTTAAGTTTGCATAATAAATGAAATAGTACGTATTTAAAAAAAAATAAAAAATTAATAACAGGGTGGAAATTTGAAAAGACAACACAATCATGAGTAACAATCACAACACAACGCAAACGTTTAAAACCATTGAATAAACACATTATTGGCATCCTACCCCCAAAAAAGCCCCCCCCCCCCCTAAAAAACCCGCCACCCAATAAAATAATAATAAAACATAAAAAGAATGATTAAAGACAAAAGAAAAGCCTATTTTAAAAAGAAAAGAGAGACAAGTAAACATTAAGAATGAAATGCAGGCGAGGATTCAGGCCGAATTTTAGTAAAATAATTCAAATAATTCCAGCCCCCCTACATTTTGCGACAGTTATAATTTTATACATGTATATTAACTTTCATCCCGCTCCAAACCTCCCCCAAATTACCCTTGGCATTCCGCCTCATGTCATTCCCCCCCCCCCTCCAAGTGGATTTTCTGGATCCGCCACTGATAATATATATTACAGAATACACATTATCTCGTCCACCTGTCAAGGACCTTTAAATTCTAATTTTGAAAACAACAACGGGTTTTGGGACCCCTCTATGAAACAATCCTAGATCCGCGCCTGAAATGAAATAGATAAAATAGCCACTAACGATCATGACACAAAACTGTGAACACACGTTACGGTAGTCGAGCTTGTAATCCGCGGCTATCGGTGCTAACCAGAGGGCTTCGAAACGTCCGGACCTGCCAGGAAAGACGGAATTGACAACACAGAATTTCTAAATGCCACACTGCATGTGGCCTCAGACCACAATTAATTTCGCTATATGTTTCTATATAGCCTTAGTGGCTATAACATTTTTATTAATATCAGCAGGCCCGTGAAGTTTTGTATGTACCTTTGCCTGCATGGGGGACACACACCCTGAAAAGGACAACCCCTGTTGTCCAGCTCTTTCTCCCAGCATATTGGTTTAAACAGACACACCCTCTAAACCAGGCCGGAGTACACCCATTTTACACAAAAAGCACTACTTTTGCATGGGCCGGAATTACCACAAACAAGTCTTCAATGTCAACAAGTTACACATGTTTACAAACTACATGCTATCCCCTGTCACTTCAGTCAAACAGTTGCCACTTCATAGCTGTCTGCCATGAAATAATCACAGTCAAACAGCAGACTACTTGCGCGGTGAAACTTCCGGATTTTGGACAACCAAATGGGAAGATAACTGTAATCTGAGGCCATGTGCTTTCGTGTGCTCGACTTGGGGGTCTTCATTTCGTTGTTTTTGTCAGCGAAATGAAGTTTTCTACTGGGATGTATGCGGCCATTGGAACTGATGGAACGCTGGGACGCTTTTCGTTTCGACAGCCTGCACCACCAGGTTGGATTTATTTTTAGCGAGATTCCTTGCCTCCACGTCATTTCTCCGTCGACTTGTTTTTTTCGTGACTCGTATAACGGCCATTCTGCAGAACGCCACGGTTGTTCGCGTTTAGTCTCTACATGTACGAGCCTGTCCTAGCAGCACTGGAAGATTGACCGCCCCACTCTAAGAAGAAATAGAAAACGGGGTCAGTCCCTACTACTCTTTTTCTAGACTTTACCTTGCTTTATAGTGATACCATCTCGTATCCTCCGGAGTCGGGCCCGTCCGCACCACTATACCAACCCATGACTATACCCTAGTCTGATACTCTCTCTCTCGTTCAGACGGATCCGGCTTCTCAAGATCTGTATTTCAGCACAGCACTACACCTTCAACGTCTATCGACTGTCAATCTAGGGGTTTTCTTGACGGGATGCAACCCATCTCGTCCCTTTAAGCTGTGCACCCAAACGGCCTTAACGAGGCCACTCGCGTGGACATATCGATCGGACTTTAAACTTTTAGATCTGCGTTCAAAATTTTATGTCGAAATTACTTCTTTTTTTAAAAATATTATTAAATAGTCCGATCCTCTCTTCTTTCTCTTATTTAATTTTGGACTGTCCTAAAATGCTCCAAATTATATAAATATTCGGCTGAGCAGTCAATTTTTTATTTTTTTTGGCTTGTAACCTTTTTATTTTTTTTATTTATTCTATTAACTTTTTTACTAATTGCTATTTTCAAAATTCTGCCCATTTTCACCCCAAATGCCCGTTCAACACTGCATTGCGCAGACATACTGCTCTGATCATGTATTACGGTTTTGTCGTTCAGATTTATATATGGATGTATGTTTTCATAAGCGTACGGACCGGCCTCGGTGGCGTAGTGGTTAGGCCATCGGTCTACAGGCTGGTAGGTACTGGGTTCGGATCCCAGTCAAGGCATGGGATTTTTAATCCAGATACCGACTCCAAACCCTGAGTGAGTGCTCCGCAAGGCTCAATGGGTAGGTGTAAACCATTTGCACCGACCAGTGATCCATAACTGGTTCAACAAAGGCCATGGTTTGTGCTATCCTGCCTGTGGGAAGCGCAAATAAAAGATCCCTAATCGGAAAGAGTAGCCCATGTAGTGGCGACAGCGGGTTTCCTCTCAAAATCTGTGTTGTCCTTAACCATATGTCTGACGCCATATAACCGTAAATAAAATGTGTTGAGTGCTTCGTTAAATAAAATATTTCTTTCTTTCTTTCATTTATTAATGATATTTTGTAAAAATAATTGAATATGGCATGGTCCATAATTCAAAAACTAAAATTGCTGAGAGGGTTGACATGGATAGTTCAGTTAAGGTGATGCTATAGCTAGATTTGCTTTCCAACAATTGATGTAATTTTATTTATTATTAATTTTTAGAGAAATCAGGTCCTTAAATCCGTGACAGTATGCCTTTAAATGATAATAAAAGACAAGTTTTTCCTCGCCAAACACAACATTGTGCGAGGCCAGACTTAATATATGTTCGATACAAAACCATCCTATAACAGATCCTGAGGTACTTGGCTCAATTGAACTAAAAAAATTTTTATCGTTCCAAACAGTGGTATGTGTTGTCCTGTCTGTGGGAAAGTAGATATAAAAGATCCCTTGCTGCTAATGGAAAAATATAACAGTGGTATGTGTTGTCCTGTCTGTGGGAAAGTAGATATAAAAGATGCCTTGCTGCTAATGGAAAAATATAACAGTGGTATGTGTTGTCCTGTCTGTGGGAAAGTAGATATAAAAGATCCCTTGCTGCTAATGGAAAAATATAACAGTGGTATGTGTTGTCCTGTCTGTGGGAAAGTAGATATAAAAGATGCCTTGCTGCTAATGGAAAAATATAACAGTGGTATGTGTTGTCCTGTCTGTGGGAAAGTAGATATAAAAGATGCCTGGCTGCTAATGGAAAAATATAACAGTGGTATGTGTTGTCCTGTCTGTGGGAAAGTAGATATAAAAGATGCCTTGCTGCTAATGGAAAAATATAGTGCTTTTCCTCTTATGACTACAATTCAGAATTACCAAATGTTTGACATCTAATACCCGATGGTTAATAAATCAATGTGCTCTAGTGGTGTCGTTAAACAAAACAAACTTTATAACACATGTGTTACAACCATTTCGCAGATGTAGTAGGAAAGCTTGTCACAAGATCTATAAAACCAGCCGGGTATTCCTTGAAGCACGAAACCTCCCAAACAGTTTTCCCAGTCGGGGGGGGGGGGGGGGGGGGGGGGGGGGGGGGTGAAAGGCCCAGTTCTTGTACTCCAGCTTGTTTCCGTTCATCCATTGCCATGTTCCATTTTGACCGGGGTCATAAGCTCCTATATAGAATGATCTAGACCGATAATCTGTAACATATTAAATAATAATAATAATAATTATAATAATAATAATAATAATAATAATAATAGTAACAAATATACAAAAATAAATAAATAAATAAATAAATACTAAACAATACTAATATAATAATAATTATTAATAATATAATATTTTTTATTAAAAAAGCACTTGTTTGAAATGAATATAAAGAAAGAAAAAAGTTTGTTTTGTTTTTAACGACACCACTAGAGTACATTGATTAATTAATCATCGGCTATTGGATATCAAACATTTGGTAATTCTGACACGTAGTCATCAGAGGAATCCCGCTACATTTTTCCTGATGTAGCAAGGGATCTTTTATATGCACCATCCCACATACAGTATAGCATATACCACGGCCTTTGAACGAGAAATAGCCCAATGGGCCTACCAACGGGGATCGATCCCAAACCGACCGCGGATCAAGCGAGCGCTGTACCACTGAGCTACGTCCCGCCCCGGAATATTAAGGTGTTATCATACATACAAGCGGGACATGCCTGATGCGCGATCGGTCTACGATCGATACCAGTCGGTGGGCCCATTGGGCTATTACTCGTTCTAGCCAGTAAACCACGACTGGTTTATCAAAGGCTGTGGGATGTGCTATATCCTGTATGTGGCATCGTGCATATAAAAGATCTAACAACAAACTAACTTTTTAAAAATATATAATTACATATAATTGATTCCACGCATATTTGTGTAATCAGGAATATGGAAATTGTAATTTGCGATTGCTCACCGTGTAAGCAGTTAGTGTTTGTTTTGTTTAAAGACACTACTAGATGATTGACTTTTGGTTGTATTCACATTCCTATTGCATGGCCTCCCATTGTCTATGTCCCCCCCCCCCCCCCCACCCCTAACTTGTACGCAAGGCTATTTTTGCGAGATCTCGCGTGAGTTCACGGTTAGCGTCCATGAGTTGCTCCGTGACACGGACATGCACAGTGGAATGTTAAAGAGATCTATTTAAAGAAAAAAAAAATTCTGCTTGTAAATTGAATTATTTTGTTGTATACTCTGTCAAAAAAAGAAACGCATAGATGATAGGGAAAGAAAAAAAGTGTTTGATTTTACAAAATATCGGGGTGTTTTTTACAATGTTGCTTAATGACCATGTTTGTTAATGTTTCTGGAATGGGACAGCATGCCCAAATGCACCCTAAAACAAATGTAACGCACGTTGTGGCACGTTGTGCGACAATTGCAGGAAATCGGCTTGAAATGGTCAGATTTTGGCGAATGCACGTGAAACTCGGGGAACAGATTGGGGTAGTGATGGGTATTTAAAGCTGCAATGCTCGCAATGATGCCTCATTTCCATTTCGACGTAGACGAGTTACAAGATGCCAAGACAAAGCCATTGCAATAAGCCGTCTCCAGTTAGGTAAATCGCAGTCAGCAGTCGCACGCCACATGAACGTCCATCCGAGCACCATTTCACGTCTCTGGGACAGGTACCAGCAGTTTCAATCAGCTGAAAACCAGCCCAGAAATGGAATACCTCGCAATACATCCGAGTTCTGTACTTGCGTCACCGAACTGCCACAGCAACGAACACTGCTGGACGCATACCTGGTTTGAGAAGGGTGTCTTCACAAACCATTTGGAACCGACTTCGAGAAGCTGGTTTACAGGCCAGGAGACCGTATGTTGGCCCCGTCCTGCGACGTCAACATCGACATTTACGTGTTCGCTGGTGCACGAATGTACAGGGGTGGAACTTGGGAAACTGGCGGCGAGTATGGTTCAGCGACGAGTCACGTTTCCTTCTACAGCGACGTGGTGGACGACAACGTGTTTACAGATGCCGCAATGAACGTTTTGCCAACAACTGCGTCGCCCAAGTTGACAGATTCGGTAGAGGGAGTGTCATGATGTGGGGAGCCATCTCATACACCAGCAGAAGTGAACTTGTGTTCGTGCAAGGCAACGTGACAGCTGTACGCTACCGGGATGAAATTCTTCGCCGTCACATTCCCATTTTGGATCGACAGAGAGAACTCTTTCAGCAGGACGATGCCAGGCCGCATACGGCACGTGTAACAATGGATTTCCTACAAAATGAGAACATTAATGTGCTGCCTTAACCATCAAGATCGCCAGATCTCAACCCCATTGAACATCTATGGGACGAACTGGACAGACGTGTACGCCAACCTAACCCGGAGCCTCAGACGCTTCTGCAACTGTCACATGCACTGCAGGAAGAATGGGCTAGCATTCCACGTGTCCAGATTCAGAGACTCGTTCAGTCGCGCAGTGATTGCTGCTGCTGGTGGCCACACAATGTACTGATTTCAGCGCCCTCGTGCGACGCTGTTTGGTGACGAAAATGCCTCCACTGCCGCCAGTCCATAGCAAGAACATTGTCACATACTCATGTCAAATTTGACTGTGATACGATCATAAATAACGAATTTATGCCACTTTGTATTAAGAGATAATTCCATGAATATTTCGCCTATGCGTTTCTTTTTTGACAGAGTATAATTTCTTCCATGGACATATAGTTGAAGGTATAATGCATAGATTTCAGAGCAAAAGTTATTACATTATTTTTCTCGGGAAGCCACAACTTTAAACTACGACTATTTGGTCGACACTTATGATGTGGCAGAGAGAGAGAGAGAGAGAGACAGAGAGAGAGAGAGACAGAGAGAGAGAGACAGACAGACAGAGACAGAGCCCTAATAATAAAGCAGCATATCATGATATCTTTTATATGCATTGCAATTTCCCATTGACGGAATTTGATGTATCAGTTCTTGAGCAATGGTTGGAACTGGAAAAAAATCTCTCGAGAATGACCGATCCTGCAGCTACCCTCGCCGCTCGAGCGAGCCTCATACAAAACAATACCTACCTTGTTTCAAGATTTTATAAGTGGCGTTGTGTTTTTCTTCTGTGTCGATCTTCAGAAGGCGTGTCCCCTCGGATTGACATTTGCGTTTCGCCACTGGCCACGTTACCTTTTCTGTGGAGAATTTCAAACACAATGGCCCCTGTCTGAAGAATTCGTATCCATCGACATTACATGTATCTGTGACAAAACAAAACACTGAGTTAGCAACACAAAATATTATTACCTCAGACACATTCAACAACTTCCGATTGGATAATATTTCGCCAATAGTGATTCCGTTTGATATCTTATTATATACATAGCAATGAAATATATAGATATACAGAAACCATAAAAGTGATATCCGGTGGAAAGTAATATTTTCACTTTATTTTATTGTTTCGTATTTAAAGGAAACACACCACCATTCGTCGTGTCGTTTCTTGCTGTAGCAGCTTAATATAGTCCGGTTTAGGAAATAGTTCCTCATAAAAAAAATACTACAAAATTCTGGTATGCTTTCTGAAATCTTTCTTTGATGATTACACGTAGGTTGACCTCTGTTGCATATAAATAACCCATTGATTTGAAATAACTTGTTATATGTATTACTAACTGATAACAACTGCAAGTGGTATGGTGTCACTTGTATAACAGCAACACGAGGCGGTGGTCGGGCATAGAAGCCATTAATTGAAACAATTCGTGGTCGACCTATGTTGATTTTTTACACGGTGCATGTCAGTTGAGAGCAATCCCTAAAATTAGTAGCCACATGACCCTCTCGACAGTCTCTCTCTCTCTCTCTATCTCTCTCTCTCTCTCTCTCTCTCTCTCTCTCTCTCTCTCTCTCTCTCTCTCTGTATGTGTCTCTATTCCTCTCTCTCTCTCTGACAAATATTGGTCATTGGTGAAGTACAGATAGCTTTCTCAAGAAGGCCCTATTTAGAGGGGGTTCGTGTGTGTGTGTGTGTGTGTGTGTATGTGTGCGTGTGCGCGCGTGTGGATGTGTGTGTGCGTGTGCGCGCGTGTGTGTGTGTGTGTGTGTGTGGTGTTTCGTCCGAACCCTCCCACAAAAGCTGAGGCCCACCTTTTTCTTAATATTGGACAATTAGTTGACTGTAACTTGTACAACTCTCCCATAAAACTATTTGCTTGTCTTCATCATTTAGCAATCCCCTTACCAAAGCTTCAGTGTACATGAGTCAGAATTTCTAACTAATCTGGCAACAACAACAAAAAGGAACCTACATGTAGCAATCATGTGTTATTGTACTTTCGGCTATATTGATGACCTCGTAGCCTTTGATAATCACATGGCAATGACAGCAGTTCACCTTCCATTGATTTATCAACCAAAGTTAAAAATAAATGGTTAACAACAGAAAGAAATCCTGTTAGGTTAGGTCAGGTGAGGTCAGGTGAGGTGAGGTGATGTCAGGTCATAGGTTACGCTGTTGTAGCACACGCCTGTCATGGGCGCAGGTGTCGACATTCGCCGGCTCCTCCGTCAAGGACAGGAATAGGTTTGGGGTGGGTGGAAGAGGAGTTCGCCCACGCTGACATGTGCAATGGGGCACTAGCAGCCCGACCAGGGCCGGTAGCGGGCGAGGGTTGGTTTTTAGTGATCTTGAATTATTTGCATTGAATGTTCCGTCGGATTAAGGCCAATTAGGAAATGTTGCGTACTTTCTTGAAGGTAATTTCCAAGTATTTTAAAATGTTTTATGGCCAACATGTAGATACCATTTTGATGATATGACGCATCAGTGACAAACTTGAAATGGGATGCAATACCTTTTGCTGAAAACATTTGAGGACTATAACACCTATACTCTTAACAGGGGCTGCACGTGTTGGCAGTGGTTGTTGATGATACAATTTTATGAACATAATGTGTTTCGTTTTTCATAAATATGTTCATTATTAAAATAACTGATCATAGTTCTGAGGTACACGTACCTTTTTGGTTATTAAGGTTATAATAAGCAATTGCCGAAAATATTTAACATATACCTCGGATTAATACCTCGGATTAATACCTCGGATCAATACTTTTAACTCCTTTTGTGTGCTAGAATTTCATTATCTTTTTTAAAATAACAGTAGTAAGAAAAATACAATCTACAAAATAGTCGAAAATCGTTGTTTTGAAATATAAATGTTTAAGTTCCAGATGCCAGGAAAATGCGTTTTAGGCTTTCAGAGATTAAAATATTTCCGGGGAGGCATGCCCCTGGAACCCCATACAAAGTTCGGGCACTTCGCACCTCAAGCAACGTCATATCCAAAAGGCCTCAGCAAATACCTAGTCGAACCCTCCCACTCGAAATGCTGGCTACGGGTCTGTAAGTGCTTTGTTCTCCAAGTAAATTATTCACACGTGTAACATATTTTAAACGTATTACAATCTGTAATGTCCTTAAGCGACCGGCCTCGGTGGCGTAGTGGTTAGGCCATCGGTCAACAGGCTGGTAGGTACTGGGTTCAGATCCCAGTCGAGGCATGGTTTTTTTTAATCCAGATACCGACTCCAAACCGTGAGTGAGTGCTCCGCAAGGCTCAAAGGGTAGGTGTAAACCGCTTGCACCGACCAGTGATGCATAACTGGTTCAACAAAGGCCATGGTTTGTGCTATCCTGCCTGTGGGAAGCGCAAATAAAAGATCCCTTGCTGCTAATCGGAAAGAGTAGCCCATGTAGTGGCGACAGCGGGTTTCCTCTAAAAAATCTGTGTGACGCCATATAACCGTAAATAAAATGTGTTGAGTGCGTCGTTACCGTATATCCCAGTGTAATTAAATATTCGTTTAAAAACATTGTATTTGTTTGCGTTGCTAAGCATTTATTAGCAGATACAAATCTTTGAGAATTACCAACTTTAAAAACAAAATATCCAGAAGCATCATTTATATATTAGGATTGTCTTGTGATATGTTATTGCGTTATGGACCGTCAACCAGTCTAGTTGATTGTGTAACTGTTTTGCATGTGCAGCATAATTAGTATTACAAACTGCGCTTGTTTTGTTGTCCAGATAGTCTGTTTAAATTCGGACTGCTTGCATTGCCCCGTACGATAGAATACAAATCTATTATTGGGAGCAAATGTCCATTATAATACAGATTTTAAAAAACCTCACATATACATGAGAAAGATATAAAATCTGTCATTAATGATTAAAGGCAGCAGGTTAGGCGGGGACTGGGGGCTCCTATCCCCCCTCAATAATTCTGAATAAAAAATATTATAGGTAGTAAATCTTAAGGCAGAGATTAATTTTACTGGTAGAATGCAGGAAATTGCATTTTCAGGGCAACTATGTTTTCTAAATTTCATACCCCGGAACCCCCTAGAAACTTTGCTTTGCGCCCTTGATCTCAGTCACTCCCCCCCCCCCCCCCACACACACACACACATTGTATACTTGCTTCCGCCGTGCCTGCCATTGCGCTATTTCTTGTTACAGCCACTGCACCACGAATGGTATAACAAAGGCCGTGGTATGTACTATCCTGTCTGTGAGATGGTGCATATAAATGATCCCTTGCCATTAATGGAAAAATGTAGCGGGTTTTCTCTCTGAGACTATGTCAAAATTACCAAAGGTCCCTCTAGTGGTGTCGTTAAACAAAACAAATTTTATCTTTAACTTTTTGCCAGTTTCTTCAATTGATGAACCAAATATTTACTTCCATTTTTCAGACAGCTTTGCAGGAAGTCTTTGAAAACAATAACAATAATAACAAAGCAACAAATAGTCGACATAATTAAGCGTTTAGCACCTAATGAAGCATGTGACCTGAGGAAATAAGTCATACATTATTTAAACACATTGCCAATTATATTTCAGTTAATCCCTACTTACTATTACATTTTTCCTAGCAGGTGAAAAGTTGCCCACGCAAAACCATTATTAATCTACAGACCAAGTTCATTATTGAGATATTCGAAAGAACAATGTTCAAAATCTGGTAATCACTAGACAATAAAACATCTTTTTGTGTGTGCTGTGTTTTGTGACATGTCTAAAGCTTTCTATAAGAGAGTGACGCAGATGATTAATCTATACTCAACAACAACAAAAAAGAAAAAAAGAAGAAAAAAGAAAAGAAAAATGGAGAAAGTATAAATGTAATAATACTTAGTTTATTACTCTGTTTATTACAAACTTCAATGATGAAATTTTGTTGAAAGATAAATCAACACCACAACCCTCTAAAACCAAAATCACAGTCCGCAATAAATCATAAAATGTTAAGGGGACATTCCTGAGTTTGCTGCATTGTAAGATGTTTCCGACTAATAAAATATTACTACGATTAAATTTACATATTAAATATGTTTTCTTGTTTAGAATTTCAGTGTCTGTATATTCAATGTGTTTCGTCTTAATGTTTCTAAGAAGCCCAAACAGGATTTTGTCTTCAAATAATTTCGTACGTACGAAAAAACTATATTTTAGGAAACAAAATGAAATTTAACCTAGTACAAATATTAGAACGATCAGAAACACGTTTAATATACAGCCACTATGCAGAAAAATGTAATTACAATCGATAAAATGTCTCTGTTAGTCGATAACATCTTAAAAATTGCAGCAAACTCAGGAATGTCCCTTTAAATGTCCCTGCAGATCAGTAGGACGTGTGACCACCGCAGGCTTCATTGTAGACTTGAAAACATCATAGACTCAATAAGCCTGTTCACCAACACAACTGACACATTATGGCGATCCTGTACAAGGGCCTGCTGCAGCTGCTGAATGTTTAGCGGCTGAGGCTTTCCTATGTGAACTCGCCGATAATGTTCTATGGGATTGAGGTCTGGTGACACTGCTGGCCAAGGCAATACGTCAACGTGGTTTTGATTCTGAAAGTCATTACACACTCGTGCAACGTGCGAACGTGCGTTATGGTGTTGAAAAGTCCTATGCAGATAATGTGCAAGATATGGATTTCGTCTCTGTAACGAATACTTGTGAAGTTACCTTGAACAACAAGAAGGTCGGTTCAACCTCCCTGAGAAATCCCAGCCCACACTATGACATTACTTCCACCAAACCTGTCCACTTCCATAATACAGCAATTCTGGTGTCTCTCATCTCTTCTGCGGTATACCTTGATGCGTCAATTGTTAACTTGAATCTCGATTCGTCACTTAATAGGACATTTCTCCAACGAATTCTGCTCCACCGGATATGACGTCTTGTCCACTGCAGACGTAGCGTATCATGGCGTTGTGTCAGAATGGGTCGTGTCACTAGCTTTCGTACACGGATCTTGTATGCTTTTAGTCGGTTTCTTACAGTTTGTGCAGTAGTGTGCAACTGATGGTCAGTACTGGTGGCTGGTTGAAATCGGTTTCGGAGGGTTGTGGTTCGGATATATGTGTGGTCCTTAACCATATGGCTGACGCCATATAACCGTGAATAAAATGTGTTAAGTGCGTCGTTAAATAAAACATTTCTTTTGGATATACCGGTCCTGCACAGCTGAAGTAACTCGTGGCCTACCACTACGACGACGGTCGCTCTTGTAACATTATTAACAAATCAATGTGCTCTATTGGTGTCGTTAAACAAAACTTGTTCTTTTTTTGTTACATTCAAACATTAGTGTTGGGTTTTTTTAAAGGATGCTTATAGAGGATGCTTGTATTGGGTTCTACTTGAAAACATTTTTATTTTTATTTTTTATTAGTATTATTTTTTTAATAAATGTTTATTGCCCCACAAAAACAATAGATAATGTCAGGGTTGGGGCCCCGAATCATTACTGTACATAGCAATTATACACAGAATATACCATAGGAGCAAGGAGAGAAAGGGGAGAAAGAAAGCTGAAATAAGTATTTCCTCCAAACCAGCAACATTGTAAAACAAACAACCATAGTCTTTTTTTTAATATAAAAACAAAGGCTGGCCGTTTAAATATTTTCCAAAAATCTTAACCAACATTCCCAGTTTTCGTCGAATTCTTCATTTAAACAATTCTTGTAATACATATATTTTTCTAATAATAGCTTATCTTCAATATAATGTTTGAAGCCAGTTTTATTGAGTGTGGTGTTCTGTAATTTTGTTTTGTAAATATAATACTTTACATTTATAATTAACCAATTTACGAAATTGTTTTTCTTATTTATATCACCAAATAAAATCATAGTTTTGTTAAACTGGAAGTCTTCACCTGTTTGTTGCAACCATTGTTCTATAAGATTCCAGAATTCGACGACTTTGTGGCAAGCATAAAACAATTGATCCGATGTTTCTGGCTGGCGATGACAGACATTGCAGAGATTTGAATCAACATATTTTATTTTATATAAGAAAGTATTCGTTGCTGTAATTCTATGTAGGATTTGATATTGGAACCATAACAGTGTTGGGTCTTTCAAAATCTTAAATGACAGGCTATAATACTTCGCCCACTCTGAAGGGAAAAAAGCAAATCCTTCAGCAAAGTATTTAATCTGCGAAGTAGGAAGTATATTCGTGTCGTTGAGTAGCTTATAGATGTCTTTACTTCTAGATTTATTTAACTGGTAAAATGGGATGCTTTGGAACACCAACTGTTTGGATGTTAAAAGTAGTTTTCTTGCGTATAAAAAAACTTGTATAGCCTTTAATAAAGACGCAAATTCTAGAAAATTGATTTTATGTTATACGCTAAGCTGAACGTGTCATAATCTATAAATTGTCCTTGGTTATTAAGTAAGTCTTGTATAAATAAAATCCCTCGTTTGATGTAATTTCTATATACTGCAGGCTTTTTATCTGTATTAATATTGTTATTGTACCAAATGTTTGAACATAGAATGTCTTCTGTATTGACGAATGTTTGTTTACGTTACAGTAAAATCCAATTATTTAGTATATCTTTCCAAAATAAGTTTTTTTATTTGTCTTGTCTTTAACTGAATAAAGTGATCCCCATAAATTATTAAATCTTTCATTGTTAAACCAGTCAAAGAATAGAAGAGAGTTGCCCATTTTGAATTCGATATCAAAAGTCTTCTTATCCAGGTCAGTTTTAATGCTATTGCAAAATTGGTAATATCTATCATTTTGATACCTCCATATTTATAATCTTGCACTAAAACTGTTCTTTTAATTCTAGCTGGTTTGTTTTGCCATATAAAATTGAAAAACATAGTATTTATTTGTTTTAATAACTTCTCTGGGGGGTTGGGTAGTGAAATTAATAAATGAGTGATTTTGGGGATTACTAGTGTTTTCACTACAGTGATTCTACCAAAAACTGTTATCTTCCGTGTTAACCATTGATTTATAAACAATTTCATTTCCAAAATTTTAGATTCGTAATTTTGAGCAACCATTTGTTCCATATTCAGCATAAATGTTACTCCTAATAATGTGAACTGATCAGCACCCCAAGCTGCTTCCACTTTGCTGGATAGAAAACCTCTTTTGAAAACTTTTTACTTCCTATCCAAATAATATGTGATTTTGAATAATTTATTTTCAAGCCAGAAACATCAGCATACATATCTATTGTTAAAGTACTGTCCAGGGACATTTTTTTTTTTTTTGCATCTTATATTTTTAAAATGTTATTATATATTTTTTTATTATTATTTTTAATTATTGTCCCATATCATTGTGACAATGTCAAGGATGGTGTGCCTTGAATCATTGACTTACAATGTGTTTGTAACATACATATCCATATCCATACATTATACATTATGTATACATACATAAACATATTTTCACAGATATACACATATATATTTTTAGTGATTTCAATGTACCAAATTATTTTGTTACGCGTGCCTGAGTAAGTTTTGATCTGAAGAGAACAGAAAGAAAGACAAACAGAAAGGAAAAAAAAAAAAAAAAAAAAATGAATAAATGAAAAGGTGGAATTTGTTGTTTTCTTTGGTTTTATGTTTTTGGGGTTTTGGGGTTGTTTTTTTTTGATGGAGTAGAAATACTAATAAGAACAATGAGTACAGTTAGCAGACAGACATTTTATTGAATTTGTGTATCTTGTTTTCCTTTTTTTTTCACATAAAAAGGTCAAGCCATTTGCCCCAGCAGTCATTAAATTGTTCATTCTCGCAATTTATAAAATACATGTATTTCTCTATTTCAAATTTCCTTTTTAAAATAACTTTTATAGTATTAACACATAAAACATTTCTTAACATAATAAATAAACTTTCAATAAATAACTAATAATAATAATAAAACTCTTTCTTCTTAGGAAAATGAACCCCTCATAAAAAAAAAGGTGTCTTCATGGGATACGAACTCGATACCTCCCGTTTTATAGCCCCACTCGATAACCGCTACACCATGCGAAATAAATATCTCATTAATCTACTGCTCTACTGCGAGCTACAAAGCATGAGTTTTAACGTCTGCATAGCAAATGACGCTGTCTCGAAGCAATACTTTAGTTTCGCTTTGTGATATGATATGTTAATCACAAAACAAATACATGCCATAGCAAATCCGTGTGTATACTATGACTAATGCACGACTAAATACTCGTATTACAAAAGCTATATTTTAATGAAATGTTGGACGCATTCCAACACCCATTAAAGGTAGGGCCAACTCAAACAAAGCCTTATGTGTTGGAAAGATGCATACCCGGACGACCAACACATACTGACACTTTAACAAATGAAAAACGCGTAATTTTAGAGTTAATTAAAAAAACATGATCATTCCTGCTAACTGGGGGCTGCCATTTTGTTTCGTTTTTGTGATGTCCGGTGGTATAGCTTGGGGCGAAGTGACGTCAGCTCCGTCCATCTCCTCTATGCACAATGTAAACAAAGGCTCTAATTTACAAGGGGCTTCGCTTTCATCATCCTGACTTGTAAAACAACATAAATGACTTGATAGTATAATAAACTATTTAACTAAATACATTTCAATTTCCATCAATAGAATGAAATGGAGTTCTAGTATTTTTCTTTTTTAAAAATCCAAAGAAAAAAATGCATATTATTAGGCCTATTGGTGGGGTACGTTCGAGCACTCATACTCAGGTATGTTTTGTTTCTTCAGTTCGAAGACACGTTAGGTATTACGTAACCACCAGCTCGCCAGAGGGCGTATTCACTGAGATGGTACAAAATGGCTGCGCCCGTTATATATCTGATAGCCGTCACATTTAACCGTTTTATTATTAACTATACGATTATACTTGTTGATATTAAGCAATAATGTGCATTATATATCGTTGAATATGCATAAGAGGCCAAATGCCTTAACTGTTCCCTCCAGTGATCCATCCATAGTCGCCTAAGGTTGGGCGGGAAATCTTATCGAGTGACTCTTATTAAAATAATTTGTATTTTCTGTCATTTTTGCGAATTGTAACTCCTTAAAAACTTTTAATGCAACTCAGAACATCGACATCCCCAACACAAGTAGACGATGTAAGTTAATCACTGACATAAGTTAATCTTAGGAAATCGGGTATAGCCTATTTATGTACGTAGGTATGTGTACGCATGGACAAGTATATTAATTTAATGGTCTTTTAGACCATTATGTAATTGTTTCTAATTCTCTGAAGAACATGTCAGCTGACATATGTGTATATTATAAATTGTATGTAACAAAGTATGTGTGAAGAGGCATTAATATAGGCCAATGGCCTGTTTGCCAATCCATTTCTTTTGTGAAATAAATATTGTTAAAACCACAAGTAGACGACTAACGATAGAAGAACATCCAGACGATATCAGTGTGTTGAGTGTATGCACACCACCTCGCATCGGGCTGAGTCCTTAGAAGCGGTAGGTTTTGTTTAAGGAAAACACTAGAGCACCTTGATATATTAATCATCGGCTATTGGATGTCAAACATAATTTTGACAGTTTTAGAGAGGAAACCCGCTACACTTTCCCATGAGTAGCATGGGATCCTACACTTTCCCACAGACAGTAATGCACGGGCGTTGCTAACTAGGACGGATCGGGGCCGGGCTAAGTAGGTCAGGACCAGTCTAAGTAGGTCGGGACCGGTCTAAGTAGATCGGGGCCGGGTCACGTGACAAGGCGGTGACGTGATCATGGTCACAAGAAAGTAGGTCAAGGTCACGAAAAGTAGGTCACGGTTTCAGAAAGTAGGTCATGGCACCCGTTGGCCCTTATAGTACTCACCACGACTGGTATATCAAAGGCCGTGGTATGTGATATTATGTCTATGTGATGGTACCCTTGCTGCTAATGGAAAATAGTAGCCCATGTTGTGGCGACAGCGGGTTTCCTCCCTCAATATCTTTCGCGTTTTGTTAATATCTTTCGCTTTTCCCATCGAAAACATGTAACGCCATGACATATTTCTTCCAATGGAACTTTTCCAGAAATTTTACTTGACCATAGACTTTTAAAAATAAATTTGAACAAAAATTATCTTTATTTAATTATTAAATTAACATTTATTTAATAATACTAAGACCGGCCTCGGTGGCGTCGTGGCAGGCCATCGGTCTACAGGCTGGTAGGTACTGGGTTCGGATCCCAGCCGAGGCATGGGATTTTTAATCCAGAGACTGACTCCAAACCCTGAGTGAGTGCTCCGCAAGGCTCAATGGGTAGGTGTAAACCACTTGCACCTACCAGTGATCCATAACTGGTTCAACAAAGGCCATGGTTTGTGCTATCCTGCCTGTGGGAAGCGCAAATAAAAGACCCCTTGCTGCTAATCGGAAGAGTAGCCCATGTAGCCCATGTAGTGGCAACAGCGGGTTTCCTCTAAAAATCTGTGTGGTCCTTAACCATATATCTGACGCCATATAACCGTAAATAAAATGTGTTGAGTGCGTCGTTAAATACAACATTTCTTTCTTTCTTTAATAATACTAACACAGCGTAGTTTTTCTTAGGAATGTAAATGAATGACTAGAAGTCACAAACTAGTGATGTAGGTTCTTGTATTTTACTTTCCAGCATTAAACATGATTAATAAGTTAACAACATGGGGATACAGATAAACTATATATATTGTCTCAGCTCTTAGGTTAACGATAGAGTGGGCACTGTGACTGAGACCCCAAGGTCTTGGGCCCCCGCTTCGATCTCTATAAATATTCTCTCTCCTTACCGGTCTATCTCTGGGTCTGTATGGATCTCTAGTGGAGTCTAGGGGCGGGACGTAGCACAGTGGTAAAGCGCTCGCTCGATGCGCGGTCGATCTGGTATCGATCCCCATCAGTGGGCCCATTGGGCTATTTCTTATTCCAGCCAGTGCACCACGACTGGTATATCAAAGGCCATGGTACGTACTACCCTGTCTGTGGGATGGTGCATATAAAACATCCCTTGCTGCTAATTGGAAAGAGTAGCCCATGAAGTGGCGACAGCGGGTTTCCTCTCTCAATATCTGTGTTGTCCTTAACCATATGTCTGACGCCATATAACCGTAAATAAAATGTGTTGAGTGCGTCGTTAAATAAAACATTTCCTTCCTTCTATCTTGGTATCTATTTTGATAGGATCTGGCTCAAATGATTACGTCTTAATATTCCTTGGGGATTTATGTTTTAGTCAATAGAGCTGTCCCAGACAACACGCCCAGACCAAGACCTCTTTGTGAATTGTGTCACATGATATAATTATTGTAATCGCCAACTGCTGCAAATTCTTACATAATAATAAATAGGCACAGTTGATGGCAGAGTGGGTATCAGCTGCGGACGACAATTAAAACTCCGTAGTGTTCTTGATGATGTAATTTAGTTTCACAATAATTGATCTGATTGCTAGCCCATGAGTAACTAAAGTACAACTGAATATAGTTGAAAATCTTCCACTATGATAAAACTGCTGTGCAAACATACCTGACAAAGCGATCCTAAAAAACAAAACGAATCGAACGCCATTAAAATATAACTTACACTGAATGACAGAACATTGTGTCGTCATTATTTAGTTTCGTATTCAATTCGTTTTAGATATTTTATTTTAATTGCACTTCATATCCCTTTTTGATAGGTACAGTTGTTTAAATTACTTTTTTTATTTTTACTTTTCAAATACGATCATGGTAATCATCAAACTTAAATACGAACAAAGGAGATAAATTAATCATGAACTTTTACAACAAAAAAAGAAGAAGTAAATATGATATCTATATTTTCACTGTAGCTAAAACACAGTGAAAATATGACTTTACACCGGATATCACTTGTATGGTTTCCGTAGATCTATATATTTCATTGCTATGTATATAATAAAAAAAATTATTGGTGCTATTCGGTAGCATTAGAATATGGCGACAGTTGGTTCATCCTTTAATAGTTTTATAGTGTGGATAAGGGAGGCACTCACGCTGTCTATGAGTCATGTTGTCGGGTGACAGGCAAACACAAAATGTGTGTGTGTGTGTGTGGGGGGGGGGGGGGGGGGGGGGGGGGTGGCAGCATGCCTCCCCATGATCCCTGCCCAGTGCTCTAGATTAACTGTCGAAATACCTAATATATACATCTATATCAATATGTTAAAAGTTTGTTTTGTTTAACGACAACACTAGAGCACATTGAGTAATTAATCATCGGCTATTGGATGTCAAGCATTTGGTATTTCTGAAACGTAATCATCAGAGGAAACCCGTTACATTTATCATAATACAGTAAGGGGTCTTTTATATCCACTTTCCCACAGACAGGATAGCACATATCACGGCCTTTGACCAGTTGTGGTGCACTGGTTGGAACGATAAAAACCCCAATCTGTTGAATGGATCCGCCGAGGTGATTCGTTCATGCGACGCAAGCACCTCAAGCGAGCACTCAACCGACTGAGCTAAGAAGAAGTTAGTTTTGTTTAACGACACCACTGGAGCACATTGATGTATTAATCATCAGCTATTGGATGTCAAACATTTGGTAATTTTTACATATAGTCTTAGAGAAGAAACCCGCTACATTTTGGACGTAGCCCAATGGTAAAGCGCTCGCCTGATGCGTGGTCGGTCTGGGATCGATCCCCGTCGGTGGGCCCATTGGGCTATATCTCGTTCCAACCAATTCACCACGACTGGTATATCATAGGCAATGGTATGTGCTATCCTGTCTCTGGGATGATGCATATAAAAGATCCCTTGCTACTACTAAACAAATTATAGCGGGTTTCCTCTCTAAGACTATAAGTTAAAATTACCAAATCTTTGACATCCAATAGCCGATGATGAATAAATCAATGTGCTGTAGTGGTGTTATTAAATAAAACAAACTTTAACTTTCAACGTTTCCTTTCGAGGGTATCTGAATTGTAGTCTTTATTTAAAGGTATTTACTGTTTACTTATGTATATTATATTTTCTCACTCACACATAATGCAAATATACACGGACATTTACTTTACTTTAAAGTGACAGACTCTCGTTTTTAAACACTAAGACATATTTTGTCACTATTAGAACCGTTTATGATCACTGAAATCAAATGTTACTTTTATTTTATTGTTTAGATTATCCATTTCCGTACAACCGAAGTGTTCCTGGTCATCCTGGCGTTTCTAATACCATAAAATGCTTTTTTTCTTCATATTCTTAAAAACGCATGTGCGTCTGAGAACTAACGGTTATGTAGTCGCGTTTTAGTCTTATTTTAAAAGGTATTTCAACGTCACAGACTCTGTTGTATCCATATTTGTTACAGGTTTGTAAATTAACCAAACTTAGTGTCCATTTTTACGGGTTGAAACTAGAGTCTAGGTAAAACAATATATACCCTATTGTTTAAAAACTTCGGACTGTCCCTTTAATGAAATTATTAACAACAGCTATTTAATGGTTAATGGTCTTGATTTAACAACATCAAAAATCAATTGAAGCGAGATTTGAAATATGCAAAAAGGACCACTGAATACATAAACATATGACAAATATATATTTCGATTATATTGAACTATTTTAAATACATCTTTGTATAGTTATAGCATCTTCCATACTGTATAGTAAAACAGACAGGTAAATATGCAAAGTAGTTACAAGTTATTGAAAGTGATTAATTATAGCACTTTTTAAAATTAAGGCGTTGAAGATTTAATTTTTTTTAATTTTCTTCGTTTTAAACCAAAATTGGTCTTTTTGTTAAGCAATTTGTTTCGTTAAAAAATACGTTTTCCAGTGTAGATAGCAGCCATCTTTTTACTGAAAGCAAACATACACTCAAACTATTTCGCTTCTTATCAAGAATTAATACGTACCCATAACCGAAGTGAACAGCTATTGCACCCATCTGCCGCACTGGGAAAACTCACTACATTACTACCATTACTGCGAGAGAGAGAGAGAGAGAGAGAGAGAGAGAGAGAGAGAGAGAGAGAGAGAGAGAGAGAGAGAGAGAGAGAGAGAGAGAGAGAGAGAGCGAGAGCCGAGGGAGAGAGGCGAGGGAGGGAGGGAGGGAGGGAGGGAGAGAGAGAGAGAGAGAGAGAGAGAGAGAGAGAGATAGAGATGATATTTTACACGGGAGAGAGAGAGAGAGAGAGAGAGAGAGATGGGAGAGAGAGAGGATGGAGAGAGAGAGAGAGAGAGAGAGAGATACAAGAGGATAGACGGAGAGAGAGAGAGAGAGAGAGAGAGGGGGGGAGAGGAGAGACAACAGGGAGGGTGAGGAGAGAGGGAGAGAGGAGGGAGAGAGAGAGAGAGAGAGAGAGAGAGAGAGAGAGAGAGAGAGAGAGAGAGAGACACACACACACACACAGACAGACAGACAGACAGACATATAAATCGAGATGAGAGGAGTTGAAACCATACCTGGGTGGAGTAGATAGTAGGATACGCTAGGCGGCGTCTCGGGCTTGGTCATGTTCTTGATCCACCTGTTATGCAGGTGACATGAGCGGGTTTCTTCGTTCACGAAGAACGACGTACAAGTTGCGTTTCGGTAGCACCAAGTCAAACACTCCATTCGATTACCACCTACAGCTGGAGTACTCAGATTAGAAACGAGGACGCCCCGCATATACAGTGTGGCAAACAAAGTGGGTAAACACATCGTCATAATAGGTGAATATATTTTTTGACTGATCCGCTGAAAATACAGAAAGTTAATGTGATAAATGTTGAGTAGAATATAGTATCAATGTTTTAAAAATATCAGGATAATATTTTCTTGAATCAGTATTTCCTATCTCATTAAATTAATATTAACCAGTGCTTTTGCATTACGGTTCCGATAGCAACTACGTATCTTTATAACAGCTGTATTTAGGAATTTTCTCATATTAAACTGTTCAAGCAGAAACTGATTATGATAGAGGAAATTATAAACGCAAAAGCTTTTTTAATAAATACAAAACAAGAGGATTCTAGGACGTAAGTATTGACAAATAACTTCATTAGCCGAACCAAACATGTTTGAATGTTAATCTTTGTGTGTTACTAATTTGATTATTTCGATTTTCTGACTGAAAACCAAGATGACAATCATCGTGTTATCGAGGTAATTTGAGAATCAGAAAATGAACACAATACCATTGATGGATGCTAAACTCTCCGGCATAGTGTTTGTAGCAAAATATCAATTAAATTGTGTCAATATATAATAGTTCATAGACAACAACAAATGCAGGTGTAATAAAAAAAAATAAAAAAAACATTTTCGCGTTAACTTTTGATGCCGTTTCAGAAAATCTAAATAATTTGAACTGCATTTCACCACTGTTTAACTTAACCATCAGTTAACCAGGGAATCTGTTTGTTAAACAGTGCATTTTTAGGACAGCAAATATAATTTGTTGACGTAACCAAGCGATGTATGTTCAACAGATTTACTGTGTATCTTAGATGACTACTTTACATTCTTCGTTCAATCAAAATGCATGTTTCAACATAACAGACATCAAAAGATATAGAGTAGATAGTCTTGAACTGAAATATATCTTATATAACTTTTGTTTTATTGTTTTGTTTTAGATATTTTCGTAGCCAGGAGTTTATTAGGGGAAAGGGCCACCCACAGTGTCTATGAGTCGTGTTATAGAGTGACGGGCAAATAGAAACAGTGATGGAGAAGAAAAAAAGAGGAGTGATTTGGGGACATGGTTAACGATACCACAAGAGCCCATCATTTATTAATCATCGGCTATTGGATATTTGGTAATTTAGACATATAGTCGTAGAAAGGAAACCCGCTACATTGTTCCATTAGTAGCAAGGAATCTTTTATATGCATCATCACACAGACAGGATAGTACATACCACAGCCTTTGATATACCAGTCGTTATGCACTGGCTGGAATGAGAAATAGCCCAAAGGGACCCACCGACGGGGATCGATCACAAGACAAAAATAATAATGACAACAATAATACGTAAATACAGGAAATTATACCAAGGTTGGTGTGTTTGTGTGTGTGTGTGTGTGGGGGGGGGGGGGGGGGGGGGGGGTCTAGACTGTGGAAAGCGAAGTTTCTAAGGGGTTTGAATCCTGCTTCCCCGAAAAATATATTTCACACTAAGAAAAGAGGGGCGGCGAAGGAAGGTCGACCCCGACTCCCCCTCCCCCTACATCTGCGCATGATATTTAAGAATACAAGTGTGACTTTAATTTATCCTATTACACTTTAAGACCCAGCACTATATTTTACATGTCAATAATGTGAGTATAAAGTAAACAGTATTATCGCAAGCTTACCTTAGAATAAGATAGAGCTAGTCTGTTAAACAACTGGGTCAGCAGTGACAGGCAATGAAACATTAACTTAGATTGTTGTTTAGTCACAGACACATTCAGAACTGACTGGAGAAGAGAAACACGCGATACTCCTTGCTCAGCTGCTAGAACTAGTGAAAACATTTAATTCGCAATGGACATTACGTCACAGAGGAATCACTCTATGTATGTATTTGTTTCTTCATTATTTCGCCCCATCATCCAAGCTCCTTATTTCATACATCCTTTGGTATTTTTCTTCTTTCGCGTCGAGACTGAATTTTTTAAAGGCTATGGTGATTGAGAAAATCGATATAAAAGATTCCCAATCGCTAACCAGTAGGAGCGGCGTAGTGTTGCAATATTGAATTTGTTAAAAGATGACGAAGTATGGGTTTTTTTTGTGGTTTATTTTGATTGTGGTTTTGAGTTTGTTTTTGTGTGTGTTTTTATGGTGGATTTTTGTTGTTGTTAAGTTGTTGTTTTGTTTTTTTGTGTGTTTTTTTTTTCTTGGGGGGGGGGGGGGGGGGGGGGGGGGGGGGGGGGTATTATTGTTATTATTTTTTTGTTTTATTATTATTTCTTTTTTCACCCAGAACTCGTGATATCTAAAAATAGGAGAAAATGGAGCCATGTATATTACATACTCCTATATGGTAATGTTAGGTATACCGTGGAAAGGCTATATGCACCATGGTTACCTACAACCCAAAATGGAGTAAATCGTCATATATGATTGATCAGTATACCATCAAGTTACAGTTCTTTGAATCATAAGACATCAGTTGTCTTAAATTGATAACGCCTTGTGGACAAGAACGTTTTGTAGGAAGCAGCATGTGAAATGTGTCTCTGAACATATAATTACTGTTCCTTTTCTTTCCACCAGTCCTGTCTTAGTTACATAGCAGGCCCGTAGCAACCGAGGGGGTGGGGTGGTGGTGGTGGTGGGTCGACACCGAACATGTACTTTTTTAATTCTACTATATAAAAATAAAGGTAAACATATGACTTCTGCCCCCCCACCCCAGCACTAGAGACTGCAAACAGCCCACTTAATATTGTGCCCCCCCCCCCCCCCCACTCCAGATATCGTTTCTACGAGTCAACATAGCGGTCCAGTAATTTTAGTGGGGGTGGGGGTGGCAGGTCTAGCTTGTGGCGACCGACGTTTATAGGGTCTGCAACTGCAACAATGGAGAAATTCGGGTAAAATGAGCTGGCCTGAACATTCCTCATCATGTATTTTCATTATTCTACCCACAATATTAGTTGTAGGCCTAATCCATGTAAAAATTCGTGGCGATTCGTTTGCAACCCTATATAGCTGTTTGGTAGTAATGTTAATTGGAATAAACGTTGTTATCCAGATTTGGGCACTTTTGTTTAAATTCGGGCAAAAACAAAATCGGCCTGCCCCCTACAAAAATGGGCGCCAGTACGCCTATGTATAACTCTTCAAAAAAAGAAACGCAAAAGGGTACAAATGGGTTATAACTCCGATTTTATGTTTCCTACCGGTTCATGCTTTGTGAATATAAGGTCATTGCATGTCCCAAACACATTCCCACGGTTACATTCGATAAAACGCAGCTACTGTACAATAAAGTTCCAAAATGTGAATATTCGCAAAAACGCAGCCACGTGCAAACCATGTCACCACTGCACGTGCGTTGTCTGCACGTGCAACATGAACACCGACAGTATAAAAGTGCAGGGTGTTCGCTTGCCTGGCCTCTGTATCTGGCCGACAGTTGACAATCCAGGACATGCCACGTCTCAGTGAACCGCAGAGAGAAACAATGCCATCGGCCGACTAGACGCAGGCGAATCCAAACGGCCGTTGCTAGGGCATTCCATGTGTCCCCAAGCACCATCTCCAGACTGTGGGACCGTTACCAGCAACATGGATCAACACGTGACCTCCCTAGATCCGGTCGACCCACGGGTCACTACCCCCGGGCAGGACCGCTACATCCGGGTACGCCACCTTCGGGAACGATTGACTACTGCCACCTCCAGAGCCGCAGCAATACTAGGTTTGCGCAGGATATCCGACCAGACCGTACGGAACCACCTACGTGAGGTAGGAATTCGTGCCAGACGTCCAGTTCGAGGTGTCATCTTAACACCACAACACCGTCGACTCCGACTGCAGTGGTGCCAGATTCATCCACAATGGCCTCAACTGCGATGGAGACAGGTGTGGTTCAGTGACGAGTCCCGATTTCTGCTCCGACGTCATGATGGAAGATGTCGCGTGTATAGGCGTCGTGGTGAACGTTATGCGGCAAAAACTGCGTGCAGGAAGTGGACAGATTCGGCGGGGGTAGTGTCATGGTGTGGGCAGCCATCTCACACACTGGCAGAACTGACCTGGTCCACGTGCAGGGCAACCTGAATGCACAGGGCTACATTGACCAGATCCTCCGGCCACACATCGTTCCGGTTATGGCCAACGCCAACGCAGTGTTCCAACATGACAACGCCAGGCCTCACACAGCACGTCTCACAGCGGCTTTCCTACAGAACAACAACATTAATGTCCTTCCTTGGCCATCGATATCACCGGATTTGAACCCAATTGAGCATCTATGGGACGAGTTGGACCGACGCCTCCGACAGCGACAACCACAGCCCCAGACCCTGCCCGAGCTGGCAGCAGCCTTGCAGGCCGAGTGGGCCACCATCCCCCGGGACGTCATCCGTACTCTGGTTGCTTCAATGGGCAGGCGGTGCCAGGCAGTTGTCAACACACGCGGAGACCACACCCGGTATTGACTCCAGATGACCTTGACCTTGGTGGTGTGTCCTATCACTTACTCACAATGGACTAGAGTGAATTGTGAACAATCCTGCAACATTTGGTAATTATCGGACTCACCATTCAATAATTAAATCAATTCTCCAAATGTTACGACAATGTGGTTTTGCGTTTCTTCTTTTGAAGAGTATATATTAGATACCACTGAAAATATTAACCTGTTTCGTTTAAGCTGCTTCATGGTCGTCATCGATTCTATTTAGATAAACGTTTCAAACAGTGTGCTTGACACGACACTAGTGTGACAGAACAGTGTTCTAGCTAGGATTTTGATGGGGCAGGGCGCTAATTTAATTGTAGGGCATTTTTAACGCAAAAATCTTATTTTTGAGGCAAGTGCTGGATATGATCGAATATTTTACATTCATAAATATCATACATGTATATGTAGAAATATCTATGCTGGTTTTAATTTACAAAACGTTTTTTGGAGGGAGAGGGGCAATCAATTTCTAAACCCAAATTTATTGTTCTTAAATTTGGATGTTTGATGAAACAGTACATTCATCGCCGAAAGCAATATTATTGTACTAATATACTAAATATAGACACTATTAAAAAAAAATCTGGTATGTGCCGTGGTATGTGCTATCCTGTCTGTGGGATGGTGTATATAAACGATCCTTGCTACTAAAGGAATAAAATAGCGGATGTTTCTCTAAGACTAAATTTCAAAATTACCAAATGTTTGACATCCAATAGCCGATTATTAATAAATTAAAATGCTCTAGTGGTGTCGTTAAATAAAATCAAACTTTAACTATTAAAATGTTTTACAAAAGGTTGGATCACCTAAAAAATCATATTCTTTTTTCTATTATATATAGTATTTACACCATTTAATATCATGCCCTAATGTAATAGTGTTGCTAGTTTACTCTGTGCCATATTATAAAGATACAATCAATGTGTCATTGATAAGGACTACTGACACCAGTTAAAACTATATGTATCTTGGTCTGGGTACTTGCAACGGCAAAAATTACTTTAAAAATTTCGCATTTGACGTTCTGCCGAAGTTTACCATGATGGCCTACTTTCAGCTAGGTGTTTGCTAGGTGGTGTGTGGTTATGTGCGTGACGGTGTGAGGATTACTTCGCATTCAAGCTTTGTAAGACCGCTCGTCTGCAATTATATCGACTAACAATAGAAGAAGAAAAAACATACCTACTATTACTATTACTGCTATCGGCCAAACAATGTATTGTCAAACGTCTTTTAGTTGGGAATTCAGACTCGTAACAACACTGTACACGCTTTGACAGGAAACAAGATTTTGTATTTTTATTTGACAATGAATTAGGGCAGGGCGGCAATAATCAAGGGCGGTGCGGAATCAAATACGACAGGGCGGCGCAAAACGCGGCCAGGGCGCAGCGCCCCTCTATTTATTGCTAGCTAGAACACTGCAGAATGTTGCGCATACATAGAAAATAATACATGAGTGGCCGTTGACACCATTTATCTCACAACGAGTTGTTTTAAAATGCATTTAACGAGCTAAAGCGAGTTTGATACGTTATCAAGCAACGAGTTGTGAGATAAATGGTATCTAACGGACACGAATGTATTATTCTATTTCTTACATATTCTCAAAAACCAGGTTTTAAACAAATTTTAACATCTTTTTCGACTAAACGTTATTTACAGCCGTTGCACTTGTAGCTGACTGACGCGTCACAGACAAAATGAATCTCAGGTTAACTATACGTCACAGTCTAATCGATTTCCTCGTGTAGTTTTTCATTGGGTGTATGGCATTGGTGACCTGGTTATCATTTAGGAGCAGCCAGCGTCCAGTTAACAACCATGTGTAATCAAAAAACCGCATAGTGTTCTCACCAACGGGTGTGTAAGAAAATAAAGCTATGGTTTTTATTATTAAACATTGGTGCGCTAAAGGCACGGCAGATTTCGCGCAATTGTAAATGGTGAGAAAAAAGTGACGAATTTATATATATATATATATATATATATATATATATATATATATATATATATATATATATATATATATATAATAATAATAATAATAATAAAACCCGTTTCTTTCGTTTAGAGCACATTGATTTATTAATCGTCAGCTGTTAGATGTCAAACATTTGGTAATTTTGACATATAGTCTTAGAGTTAAAGTTAATGTTTGGTTTGTTTAACGACACCACTAGAGCACATTGATTTATTAATCGTCAGCTGTTGGATGTGAAACATTTGGTAATTTTGACATATAGTCTTAGAGTTAAAGTTAATGTTTGGTTTGTTTAACGACACCACTAGAGCACATTGATTTATTAATCATCAAACATTTGGTAATTTTCTTTCACATGACATTGTTGGATTTTCCATATTGGCGCCAAAACCGGTTGACACTTTACTCCACCGCAACTGCTTTACTCGTATGACAAGCGTGTATAAAGTAAACTAAATTTTAAAATCGTGTTAAGTTTTTCATTGCTACGGACGTTTATAAGGTCGCTGACATCTCCGTGTCTGGTGACACCAAAGGTTAGCTTTTACATATTAAGGTCACATTGGCGGTTGCTGTTTGTGACGTGTGTTAAAGCCCAGACGTGACGAAACAGACAGTCACAGCATACGCACTCTCTCTCTCTCTCTCTCTCTCTCTCTCTCTCTCTCTCTCTCTCTCTCTCTCTCTCTCTCTCTCTCACACACACACACACACACAAACCCCTGTAAAAAGCAGGTATGTGTGCACAAACCTTAGCAGGGGGTGGTCTAGACAAAATGACCACTTTTTACAAAGTGGGCAGTTCAATACAAAATGGGAGTAGTAGTGGGGCTATATGGAGACATGACCTACTGACCTACTTACTCGTGACCTACTGACCCGACCTACTGACCTACTTAGACCAGACCACCGAGTGTATAAAAAGTAGCACCATTCTGAGCTGAACCACAAACATTGCAGCTGTTAGATAACTACATCGGATTGCGACTTCGACTTATCATTATTTGATTGCGAGAGAAAAAAGTAAGTATGTATTGTATTTGATAAATTTAACTACTATAGAGATGAGTAAGAATTGGTGGTAGAAAAATAAAATTTCTTTACCTAATTATACGTGGGATAACAAAGTTGTATTTAACGATGCAAAGGTGATGCGTTTATTATGAAACTCAGAAATGTGTCCCTAAATATACGAAACACATTTTAATATAAATCAAAGTTTTACCAGCGAAAAACGTACGTTATTTGGAGATTGAACACCATTTTTCGCATAAAACAGGAATGCTTTTGACGCATCGACATAGCTACAAAATAATTGCTGTATACTGGAGATAATGAAACGGTTAACAGACTCTACTTTCCTAATCAGCCGACGGTCGATTTAGCTATACCCAGGTTATTATTGGCCAAACATCATAACACAGTTTCATTTTATTTTTTTATTTAAAGTGTATCATGAAACTCTTGCAACGACCTAATGATCGTTGTAAGCATTCTTTTGTGTTCCTGTCGGTCCCTGGAAAAGAAGAAGAAGAAAACAGTAAATATTGATTTTGTTTTTTAACAGCTTTAAATATTTAACACGTAAAAAAAATCCCAGTTTAATGTCATTTAATCAGTATGTCTAGTCTTTGTATAAGAGAGAGAACATACACGCAATCACTCCACCTCCTTAATGCCAAATTGAACGCACTTGAACATTAATATCAAAAGCAATATTCAAAACAAAATAGCGTAATACAATAAAGCACAGTAGTAAAGTAACGAATGACTGTTAGCAGCTGTGTTCAAAGTAATGAATGATTGTTAGCAATGAATTTATAATCGTCATACTATGATGCGAGCAATCAATTCCCGCTATCATTCCCATATGGTAACTTAATTACCGTGACGAAAAAACCACATTTAAAAAAGATAACAACACCAGATGTCCCGCTCCTCGTCGTGGGTACAGACTCGGCAACGGGTCCCGGCCTTTGATGGTGGACAGTATCAACGGAGGGGGTGACTAAACCTTCATTGGATAAAGGCACTTTAAGTCAATGCGACTGACTGCCTAACACTAGATTTATCGTAACGCTCCAGAGGAACCACAATGAAGGCGGGAAAGCGCTCCTCCCCCTGGGTGGATAATAACATCATTGTCACCTATCGAGATGTTAACATACACACGCTAACGACAGTGGACAATACTTTTACAAATAAGTGGCGTTCTTTAGTAAAGACCATGAAATAACAGGTGCCGGAATACAGGTACACAGCTTTAACTAATTAAATATGTTTTATTGTTAAAGACCACCGTTCACCATTTCACCGCTCACCATTTCTCGTGACGTAAACAATGGAGCCAGCCACAAGACTATTAATTTGCGTATAATCATTATGACAAACGAAAACACTGTCCTTGTCCATCTACATAATATGAAGCTATTTACCCCCAAACAAGGAATAACCCTACCGTATCGTTTCGTTATGTAAATTAAATTATAATTATTTCTACATACGTCTTGTGGTTTTTTCCTTCTTATATAAATCTATAGTTGTTTATTCTCTATTTGTTAGGTATTCAAAACAAAATTTCACGAATATAGTAAGTAGGCCCGACTGAATGTGATTAAAAAATTGCGGTATTGAATTTCTAACAGTCACGCGTATTAACGTGTGTGTGTGTGTGTGTGTGTGTGTGTGTGTGTGTGTGTGTGTGTGAAGAAAGAACGCGTGACTGCAACTCAACGCTCCAACCTAACCTATGATCTTTTAACAAGTATTTTCCTAGAGTACAAGCCTTTATAGACAACCAGTGTATTATGTATGGTATATCAAAGGTCGTGGTATGTTCTGTCTTGTACACACAGCTCTTGCTACTATAAAGTAGCGGTAGAAATATCCAATCACAAATCTAGTCATAGAGTAAAAAACACAAAAACAAAGCTCCTCTGAACGTTCTATCCCCAAATGAGTGGGAGTGGGAACTATTTTCTCGTGCCCCTATCCACAGAGGTTCAGGCACGCCCACTACGGATTTAGCCTCTGACTTCGCCAGTGACTAACTCCGGAGCAGGGGGGGGGGGGGGGGGGGGTAAGTTTGAGGTGGGCGGAATTTGGAAGAAAGCCATTTAGTAAGGTCAACGCGAGCGCGGACCAAATAGCAGACACTTCGTAAACTTGAAGTACACCGAGTGGGAGCCGTGCTCTGATTGGCTGAATTTCGATTCCTCGGTGAAGCCTGTTTTTTACCTAAGTCTACAAAGAGTAACTGCATCCAAAAACATGTCCGGACTCTAAAATTTAACCCAAAATAGTTAAGACTGCACGGCCAAAAAGTTTTAAGGTGATTTTGAGCAATTGAACGGGCGCCAAAGTAAAATGCGTTAGACTACTTATAAAAAAATAAACATAAGAATTTTGAACTGCTTCCAAAACGTTTAAAGTCTAACTAGCCCAAAAGGAGGTTGTTACCTGTCCTAGCAAAGGTTGGCGTCTACGGCGAGCCGATGAAGTTAGTGACGTCGAGATGTGGGAGATCCTTCCGGTAGGGGGAGTCTGCTAGTAACTTGATGATGTGGCTATATTCGCTCCCCGCGATGGTTTTGAGGGCACGATGTAGCGACGGGTTGTCCATTTCTTTAAGAAGCAGCGCTTGATGGTAGATCCCCCTCCGGCGAATGGTGACGCAAACTGCGTTGATCCCCCTTTCATCCCGGATTCGGTGGACGGCGAAGTCCCCTTCATCAGGCTCGGTAGGTAGCGGATGGTACGCCTTGTGTTGTGGCTCACTAGTGAGTTGGCGCACGTCTTCTAGATTGGTCTTCATCAGCTGATGGTACCGCGGATGAAGTTTGCTGGCCTGAAGTGTCCATGGTTCCTCTGGTTGTTTCTCAGGCTTCGGCGGTTTGATGGGGCGACTTGGCTTGGCTGGTATGGCACTCGGAGGAGTGGTCGCCTTTCTCTTGATTACAGCCGTCTTCCGGGCCTGGGTCTCGGGTGTCGTCCGTTTAACCGGCGATAAGCCCTGTATCCCATGGTAGAAGGGCGGTGGATCAGGTCGTGTAGACGGCGGATCGCAGATGACTGTGTCCGGCGCGTCGACTTCCTCGGTGACTGTTGAAGGGACAGTGATGACTGGGGCCGGGGCCACTTCCATCTTCGTCTTCTTCTCCAGTTGAGTGGCGTTAGGCGGTCTAGCAGACGGAGTCGCTGCCGGTGGTTTAGCCACCGGTTTTGACTCCCCCTGCGCCGCCGCTGGCGCACGTCTCCTTTTCCTCCACCTTCCTTTCTTCGGTATGCGGTCTCCGTACACCAAGGTCACGGTCGCCCGTGACCCGGTGTACGAGACGCGGTATTCCATCAGGTTTCCGTAAGTTGCAATTAGTCCCCCCAGGTGGGGGGGGGGGGGGGGGGGGGGGGTAATTGCACAGCACACTCGACGACGTCTGATCGGATTGGCTGCATATTTGAAACTGATGATGGTTTTTTAACAGACGTCCTATTTATAGAGATCCTGCATATCTCCAGCGATCCGTGATCACTGACCATACGGTTTTTGCTTTCATCTGATCCAGGTGACTGTCGTCCAAAATGAAGGCTAACAAAGGGGTGTTTTGTTTCAATATACGTTTTCTAGCTCTATTCATCGCGGCAGGTGACAAGAGCATTTTCATCACGTTCAGATATTCATTGTTAGATTGTAAAAATCGACGTTTCTGTCCTGCTCCGATGTTAATACGTCTGTCCAACAACGATCGCCATCAAGGCCAACATTCATATCATTCAGTAAATTCAAAGTCATATGGTAATCGTAAATGTTCGTCATCAGTTTTAAATAATCATAATGTCTTAATACGTATTGGGGCCATGTTTCAAAACCAAAAAGGCTGCGATTTCACGTGTAGTGTCACCGTTACTGGTTCCATGATGAATGAAGCTGGATTGCCATTGGCATCCTGTATATAGATGTCGATTATCTGCACATCTTCCAGGTTCAAAGGTATGTAATGATACTGTTGAACACAAATGACCTTCACTTTTTATTTCCCATCAAATAAATACGTCTCAATAAGGGCTCTTTTCCTCCTCCCACGTGTGAGCTGTGACAAATATTTGAACACACGTATACGTCGCGACAGTCTGATTTCCTTGAGACTTCCCAATTCTGAATGGTGATTTTGGTGGTTGCTATGACCCACTTTTTACTCAGATATAACCTATCATACAGATTGACCCTAAAAGACCATGGTTCGTTGTCGGAAAAATAAGACGTGCTGTCTGTACTTCGAATCGTAATATACTTATCCATGGTGCTTATTGGTTTTGATCTTGGGATTTGGCAGCAAATAACCTAAGCTACTACTGAGTAGTGCTGTCCACGAGTTAGAATTTCCTCGATCAAGAGATAAGTTTATTATACACGTAATCACCACTACGTAAATGATGACGATCTGAGAGAAAAATACCGTTTCAGATGTGGCTACTCGTTTACCACAAAAATGTCCAAGTATCACCCGAATGACTTCGAGAAAGAGCTTGTGTCCCTGCAGTTTCTTCCATACTAATGAAAGTCAAACAGGTGTTGAGGTCTTATATACAACGTATATCGAACGACGTCTGCTTCTGGAATCCACGTATTGTACTTCTTAGAACAGTGAAGCCATTTCACCAACACTTCTTTTTTCTTGTTACGAGTTCTCTTTTTCACGATGTCTTGGATGCGGTATAACTGTTCTGGATGCTCTGTCACCTCTTGAAGTTCGGCAGCATAGAATGTCCCTTCGATGGCATCACCACTCCAATCCTTTAATTTGTACATGTCTTTACCTTGAGACCAGTATCTTTTCTCGACGGTAAATATTTCCCCAGACCATTTCTTTTGGTATTCACGATCGAAGGTACCACAAAGACGACTGACTCGTACTTTTTCACCTATGTCAAAAGTAAACTTTTTCTTCTTTTTCTGGATTATCTTTTTCGATTTGATCAGATACTGCGACAGACGGACCTCTTCTTCATTCGTTTTGTTTACACTGATTGGTGTTTGACCTATCATCCTATGTATGGTATGATTATAACTATGGTCGACTTTCTCTAACACATCCATGTACTTGTAAGTAAAGTTTTATAACATATAGCGATACAGGCGCATTTTAATGGTTTTAATGATCCGTTCTGCATAACTGGCTTTGGTTTCATTGAGCGAAAACAACTGCGTTATACCGTGTGACTTCCATAGATCTGTCAAAACGTCTGTCACGTGTTTGCCCGTTTTTGATTTGAGCGGCAGAACCCACAAGTATCTGGAGAACAGGTCAATTATCACCATGAGATATTTCACCCCATCATTATATTTAGCCAAACTGACCATGTCCATCAGGTCGGATTGCCAGTGGCTGTCTAAGCCTTCCACCGTATATGTATTACGCGGAAACTTTCGCCTCACTTGATGTGACATGGTATAGGTATCTTGACCTTTCAACCATTTCATAATCTGCGTTGGAGGAATTTAAAATTTATCCTCTGCTTTAACGGCTTGGTACAGTTTAACAGGACCTGCATAACTACCAGGATGTTTCGCATCGTAGTAAACAGATTCCAGGTACCGTTCCCATGGAGACATGGTTCTCGACTGACCGATAGATCATAAAGACATGCTATTTATAAACAACAGATTCGCAATATACAACACAAAATTTATTACTAAAACAGCAGAAATACACAAAATATATGACAAAACATAGCAAAAACATACAGGTGTTTCAAATGCGTTTGAACACATTGTTCACATAGGGACATCTCGGAGAGAGTCTGCAATGTTCCATCACCGGGTCGTGCATTCTCTGCCATTGGTAGGCTCGTAGCCCACAACAGTAACAGACGACGGCATCGTGATCTCCCGTGTAATAAAAACCCGCCTTGGCGAGTTCCCTCGGTTTCTGGCGTAACTGTATTGGCCACCACCCAAATGTCTGCATCCGCGTGTAGACGTGGCGCATTTCGGGACGATGGTAGAACAGGTAACGTCTCGAACAGCAGTCTTCTTCATCCCAGGCAGCGTCTGTTTTATATTCTCGAGCGGCATCTGTTTGATCCACGGCTTCTTTGATTTCACCATCTTCATTTTCATCCATATTTTCAAAGGCAGCATCCGTTTGATCCGTGAGATTTTCATCTTGTTTGGTAGTCACTCTTTTGATCGTATGTCTTTCTGAACATTTGCAGACCAAGACGTCGTCATCGTCGCTACTGCTGCTGCTACTAACACTGCTCGAATATCCCGATGCCATTTTCTTCGTTCCAGATAGAGTGCAACAAGACACAAAAATGTTAGAATCATAAAATGACGTTTATACCACAAACCACTTTTTATAGTCAAAAAATGTCTGTTACCACTGATGACACTCGTTCGGGTTGCAGAAGTTACACTGTAGAAATCCCATCTGATTATGATGGTCGTCTTGCATGGCGCAGGGCACGATCGAGTTCAGATCTGGTACAAAGTCACACATGACCGCGAAACAGTCTTTGAGTTTCTCCCATTGGTCTAGGTGAAGAAAACTTCCTTTCTTCGATGGCTTGATCGCGTTATCGCACCACCACCACCACTGTCGAATGTCTACACCGACAATGTTGTTGTCCACGCTCACGTACACGTTGGACCCAATATGACAAAACAACTTCTCCTCTTTCCTTTCCTTTAAGACTGCAATGGTGTCGTCTATCTGGCTCTTACTCGTACACAGTTCGACCCAGTGTTTAAGGGTTAGTGCAATACCTCGCTTCGTGGGTAAAGTGGCATTTTCGTCGTCACATTTCCTAATGTGAATGGCAATGTCCCCTTTCCACAGTTTGGCCACAACGTATACGTTACTTCCAAGTTCTATCTTGCATCTCGTATCGGTACTGCTTCCACTTGTCCAGCAGGCCATGTCAAATGAATTCAGTTCTCGTTCGTAGAGAGTGAATGAAGTTACTAACGGTGTTTTTATACTCTCAGGTCTGGTCTAAGTAGGTCAGTAGAAAGTAGGTCAGTAGGTCACGATAAAGTAGGTCAGCAGGTCACGAGAAAGTAGGTCAGTAGGTCATGCCTCCATACAGGCCCCACTACTACTAATGGGCCCCAGCATATGTCAGACACATATTTAGTCAGGGAGGAGGGGTCGAACCATGCTACACCGCAACATCTACTGAATGAAAGAAAATTCGCTTAGAGCATGAGGGGGGGGGGGGGGGGGGCGTAAGGCTCCTCTGCACACGCGACTGCCCAATTGTGGGTTGAATGATTAATTTTGCCTTTACGTAGAGCGAGAAATCCTGTTTGTTATTGCCACCTAATTACATTATATTGTTACACACCCCTCCTTGAGAACTTCTAAATACACGCCTGTATGTCATTGCGCACAATAAACAGTTAAAAGGTTTGTTTTGTTCAACGATACCACTGGAGCACATTGAATCATCGGCTATTGGATATTAAACATTTGATAATTCTGACTCGTAGTCATCAGAGGAAACCCGCTACGTTTTTTTCTAATGCAGCAAGGGATCTTTTATATGCAATTTCCCATAGAAATGAAAGCGCATACCACGGCCTTTGACCAATTGTGGTGCACTGGCTAAAACGAGAAAAACTCAATCAGTTGAATGGATCCACTGAGGTGGTTCGATCCTGCGACGCAAGCACCTCAGGCAAGCACTCAACCGACTGAGCTAAATCCCGCCCCAAATAGTAAACAGTAAAAGTAAAGTTTGTTTTATTTAACGAAGGGGGCGAGGCATAGCCCAGTGGTACAGCGCTCGCTTGATGCGCGGTCGGTTTGGGATCGACACAATCCCCCCCCCCCCCCGCCCCTTCAGTGGGCCCATTGCGCTATTCTCACTCCAGCCAGTGCACCACGACTGGTATGTGCTATCCTGTCAATAGGATGGTGCATATAAAAGATCCCTTGCTGCTAATCGAAAAGAGTAGCCCATGAAGTGGCGACAGCGGGTTTCCTCTCTCAATATCTGTGTGGTCTTTAACCATATGTCTGACGCCATATAACATAAAACATTTCCTTCCTTATTTAACGACGCCACATATAGTAAACAGATGCAATAAATAAGAATAAAGCAACTTATTAGGTTCAACACTTATTTAACTTGATGACAACAATAACACCTCATTGATCGTCGATCCCCTTCCAAAATATTCTAAATTATAGGGAATACTACACGAGTGACCAATAGGTAGCTACCATTTATCTTACATTGTGTTGTTTTAAAACGAATCAGACAAGCGAAACTTTTAAAAGAGTTGTATCTAACGGGCATAAATATTTGATTCTATTTTTTACATATCCTCCCAATTTCACAAAACATTGTAAGCCTAGTTTTACACGTAAACATAAATCTACGACTAAACCAAATTGTTTTATTACTGCTAAGAGTACAACAACTATAGTTAGAAATATACTCCTGTCACGGGGATTCTATAATACCCGTAACTGAATAAAACACGATTGTCCAAATATCTCTCCTAACTGTATATCTATTAGATCTCTCTGTAACAGGCAGTATATACCCGCTTTGGCTCGTCTAGGTATGATCAGATATACGATCTTATATAAAGTATATATTATTATAGCACGTTTAGTTCACTAGAAAACACAACAAAAACACAATACACTTTGGAATCTGTATTAACCTACGCTGACAAATGTACAGCCGCAGTAGTTAATTAATAACAACAATAATAACAACCCAGAACTGATCACTTAATTAGTTAATCTCTAGGTGTCTAGTTTACACAATATGCTAATCACTTCACCGTAACACAACACCCACACGTGTGATAATTGAGAAACGCTTCTAGGGGAACTTAATTAATAAAGGAATTACAACACTATTCCTAACTGGTTAATTTTTAATTAACCCTTAACTACTCATTCAGTAACCTTGTAACACAGAATTAATACTAGTACCTATCACAATAAAGACAATAACCTACAGTTTACCTAGGTCTTCTAGGATGACTGGCTAAGCTTTATATTACCAAATACTCGTATAATGTTAGAACAAAAGTCTACGATTTACTTCGTCAGATGACCGAAGACACTGTCTAAAGAATATTGGTATAATACAGTATTAAAATATTTAAAGTCACATCAATCACATCAAGGTTATACACAGAGCAGAAAATATATATTTACCAAAGTCCCGTCTGAACTAATATAGATCGTTCAGTGGACGACGTCCGTGATCCCCTGGAGCCTTCCTAGTTCTCCTCGATATATCTAAAACACTAGCTATTTATTATAAAATCAGAATATCGCCTGGGGGTACAAGGCGGTCCTCCCCCTATCAAGTGATATATCCCCAACTCCCAGAGACGCATTTTTCTCTTTGATCGCCAGACTTACTGACGCCTTGGTCGCCAAAATCACGGTCGTCGAAACCGCACTAGCAGAGGTATTACGTAACTACTCGCCACATGGCCTCCACACCTGCTCTGGGTGTGTATTAGGCGTACCGATCGAGGACCGTCGCGCAGAAGTATTACGTAACAAGTTGCCCACATGGCTAAGTGCAATTTGGAACTGCACACGGCCTTCTAAAACAATTAATATCGCCACAGGCGAAAACAAAATTAAGTGCATGTACCGTCACACACATATTTAATTTCCTTATCCTTAAAATAATTCATCTTCCGCAATGATGTAATATTCTGCGTGAAATAGATGCGATGTAATTTTATGCTAGTCGCAGACGTAAACTTACGATGTTGGCTTCAGGTTAGATAATGACTAGTTAATGACGTATGATATCGGCCTTATCGTGTGAAGGTAAGAATGGACATGATAAAGCCGATGTCTAGTTATTATTTTTATCCTGTTGTCCGTAATAATTAAGTGGAAAATCTATTATATCAGCAACATTGTACGATGATCTAGAGATCAAATGAGCAATTCTTTTAATGTAGCTTGCAGATGACGTCATCTGTGTGACGTCAAATGTCATAATCTGCTAGTATAGTACGTTTATGACTGCTTTAATCGGTCATCATATCGGCCAATAGAAACAGTGGTTACAGGATAAACAAATTCAAACGTCTTTTTCAACTAAAACTTAATTACAGCCCTTTCGCTTGTCGCTAACTTAAGCGTCACAAACTAATCAGTTTCATACGTCACAGATCAATCAATTTCAATGGGTTTTGTTTTCATTGGATGGCATGGCTGTCGCAAAAGGGTCATCACCTAGGAACAGCCCACCGTATGTATTATTAGTATGTGTTGTCATAAATTAAGAATGGTGTTCTCGGTGTGAAAGAAAAATACTTTACACAGATAAAAAAAAAAAAGTGAAAAAACGAAAAAACAATAGGCTACAAATAGTCAAACTAAAAACACTAAAAGTATACAGTTATGTATTTTAAGTGAAATCACTGAAATTTACCTCAGGCTATTTGTGTTTAGTTTCAGAAATGGACTGGAGACAAAAGAATACGAAACTTCCTTCAGACTTGCAGGAAGAAGTACCTATCTCAGAATCGATCTCGATGCCATTCTACATAATGTCAGGACTCTACAAAATCGGTGTTCCCCGAATACGGGTAAGGCACTTGTTACGTTGAAGACTTTCACTTTATGTATATAATACATAGGCCTATTTAACGTACTCGTGCTTTGATTTGTTCTACAAGTTAATGATTTTATAAAACTAAGTGTAGAAAGTTAAAGTTTGTTTTGTTTAATTAACGACACCACTAGATCATACTGGCTATTGGATGTCAAACAGAGACTGGATAGCACATACCACGGTCTTTGATATACCATTCTTGGTACACTGGCTGGAACGAGATGGGCCTATCAATGGGGAACTAATAACAAAAATCAGACTTTCCCCTAATCGAGTTATTAGTGGCAATAGTGGGAGAGATCACAATGCTGTGGCCTTACACCCATTCACACCCATATTGAGTCGTTAAAAATCGCTCTGGTTTGGAGCCGGTACCGGTATGTGAACCGAGTACCTACCAGTTAGCCATAAGCCATAAGCCACTTTTTTTAAAAGGGTAATTTGAGTTTGTCGAAGGCGAAATTATGAGCCGAGCTGCCAGGAGGGAGATCTGTAGGAGGATTTGGGGGGGGGGGGGGGGGGGGGGGGGGGTATGCTCCCTGGAAAACTTTGAAATAAACATGCTCAAAGACGCTTTTTTAAAGGGCAATTTAGTGTTATATATTGTGGATAATGAATTGAAAAAACCCACAATAATAATTGAAAAACTAATAGCCTAATAAAGTAATTAAAAGGTGCATTCCAAACGGACTGGTGGGGGTGGAGATGGGGAATGATCACGTGATCTCTATGACCCCCCCCCCCCCCCCCCCCCCCCCCCTTCCCGCTGGATCCACCGCCGGCACAATTCGCATAGTAAGTGGACGGTCTAGCTACTGTATCTGTTTTCGCCGAGTTAGATTGATATGGGTGACACGTTAATACGATTACAGTGAACGTGTTTCTAAACGCTGACCGACAATGTACACGTGTATTTATCAATGAAATTTCCGTCTGAACTTGATATACGAAAAAGGTTATACGAAATGATTCGAGTGAATTACGAAGTATGCCGGAAACTCATTTCAATATAAAATTTTATATAAAATTCGTTTCAAGACGAAAAACCCCACACGAAAACGTGATGGTATAGCCATAAAATATGTTTATACTAGTATACAATCCAGAGTTTATTACTGCACTTTTCCCCCTGTTTTTTTAACATTGAAACAGACCAACAAGTTCGCCTATTGCATAAATAGTCTCGCCCGATAATTAAATTGTTATTTATAGATGGAATGTCACCTGGACATGGGAGTCCACGCTAATTTTAATCAGATTGCACCTATTCCAAAGTATACTAAATTGATACACGGTCGATCTAGGATCGATCCCTGTCTGTGATATTTCTCGCTTCAGCCAGTGCACCACGACTGGTATATCAAAATCCGTGATGTGTACTATCGTGTCTGTTGGATGGTGCATATGTCAAATTACCAAATGTTTGACATCCAATAGTCGATTAATAAATCGATGTGTTTTACTGCCTTTAGTGGTGTCATTAAACAAAACAAACTTTAACTGGTTAATTAATTGACACATATATAGAGAATATTTCATGTTTTTTGTCAAATATGATTTATATCTCATCGAGTGAAGTTGCAATCATATCTCACGAGTCGCTCTTGCGCGACGAGTGTGATATAATTGCCAACTTCACGAGATGAGATATAAATCATATTTGACAAAAAAACATGAACTTTTCTATTAAATTTTATTATATAACTTTTGACATTTTACCTTTATTTTTAAAATGCCAGCAGAAAAATAGTACCGGCTTTTTTACAATGAAGATAACACTTTCTACAGTGACGGTAACACATTTTAGAGTAAAATAGTGAAATTTTCACTCTAAACTGTGTTATCGTCACTGTGTGACTGATAACACTTTTATTCTACTGATACTTTAAGATATTTCACTAAATGTTATATAATACAAAAATATATCCATTATACTTACAGACGTGATAGCTGTGATAAAGGGTAACGCATACGGCCACGGCAGCGCCCAGGTAGCCAAACACCTAGAGGCTAACGGTGTCAATCATTTTGCCGTCGTCACACCCGGAGAAGGCGTCATTCTGAGAAAATCCAAAGTCGCCGGGTCTATACAGGTTTCTATCGATATATTAAATTGGTTTTAGTCTCCACTTATTAGCATGTCAAAAACATACCTGTGTTCAGCAATGGTGTTAGCACTTAAATAAATTTAGCCTATTAATAGTAAGTGTAGAATATTGAAAATTACAGCTTTAAACAATTATATATATATATATATATTTGTTGTTGTTTTTTGTTTTTTTTTTACCGTACAGTCTCCCATTTTTGTAGGGGATGGGGTGGGGGGGGGGGGGGGGGGGGGGGGTGATAGTGGCCGGGCTGATTTTTGCCCGAATTAAACGAAAATGTACATAATTATTGTAGGTAGAATGATGAAAATACACGATGAAAAGGTTTCAGGGCAACTAATTTTCCCGAATGTCTCAAGCATTTTTGCCCGAATGTGAAGATTTACTGCAGCACTAGGCGTGCGTGCGTATGTGTGGATTTATTCCCGACCCCCCCCCCCCCCCCCACCCCCCGTCTAGTGCGCTTATGACAATCCCAACACATTGAATGTTTGTTCGTTGTAAATATTTATTTAATGTTATTTGCTAAATACTGTGCAATGTTATATGTATATTGCCATGTGACACTTCAATAAACCACCACCAATTGATCACTTAATAATTATTACAATGAAATGTACCCGAATGTCTGACTGATATTTCAAACATTGATTTTTGAAAACAAAACATACATGTATATTCCGACCAACAAAGCAATGGAAGTAAAGTTTTCATTTTACTGTCACAGGGCCCCGTTCCATGAAGCGATCTTAGCGCTAAGATCACCTTAAGTGCATATAAGGACGTAAGTTATTTAAAATATATTTATCCTAGATGGGCTATTGAGAGTTCACATTTTGATTTTATTCCGTGGTACTTGTTGCTGAGGGCTTTTTTTGGTCTATTTTGAACAATGCTAGTGTTTAGGAAATGCTGTGGAAGAAGATATACAGCAACAGATGACACACAATCTCATACCGACCGTGGCAAATGTCGAGTTCCTTAATGCGTGGGCCAGGGCCAAAACGGAAATGAACAACGAAAATGGCGTATGTAACAAAATGTATAGTCTTACTATTGAAATGTAAAATTTATAGATTTCTTTTCTTATTCGGTTAAACTTATTATGAGTAAATATAATTTATCTTATCAGCACTAAATCTCTCTCTCTCTCTCTCTCTCTCTCTCTCTCTCTCTCTCTCTCTCTCTCTATATATATATATATATATATATATATATATATACTCTTCAAAAAAAGAAACGCAAAAGGGTACAAATGGGTTATAACTCCGATTTTATGTTTCCTACCGGTTCATGCTTTGTGAATATAAGGTCATTGCATGTCCCAAACACATTCCCACGGTTACATTCGATAAAACGCAGCTACTGTACAATAAAGTTCCAAAATGTGAATATTCGCAAAAACGCAGCCACGTGCAAACCATGTCACCACTGCACGTGCGTTGTCTGCACGTGCAACATGAACACCGACAGTATAAAAGTGCAGGGTGTTCGCTTGCCTGGCCTCTGTATCTGGCCGACAGTTGACAATCCAGGACATGCTACGTCTCAGTGAACCGCAGAGAAACAATGCCATCGGCCGACTAGACGCAGGCGAATCCAGAACGGCCGTTGCTAGGGCATTCCATGTGTCCCCAAGCACCATCTCCAGACTGTGGGACCGTTACCAGCAACATGGATCAACACGTGACCTCCCTAGATCCGGTCGACCACGGGTCACTACCCCCGGGCAGGACCGCTACATCCGGGTACGCCACCTTCGGGAACGATTGACTACTGCCACCTCCAGAGCCGCAGCAATACTAGGTTTGCGCAGGATATCCGACCAGACCGTACGGAACCACCTACGTGAGGTAGGAATTCGTGCCAGCCGTCCAGTTCGAGGTGTCATCTTAACACCACAACACCGTCGACTCCGACTGCAGTGGTGCCAGATTCATCCACAATGGCCTCAACTGCGATGGAGACAGGTGTGGTTCAGTGACGAGTCCCGATTTCTGCTCCGACGTCATGATGGAAGATGTCGCGTGTATAGGCGTCGTGGTGAACGTTATGCGGCAAACTGCGTGCAGGAAGTGGACAGATTCGGCGGGGGTAGTGTCATGGTGTGGGCAGCCATCTCACACACTGGCAGAACTGACCTGGTCCACGTGCAGGGCAACCTGAATGCACAGGGCTACATTGACCAGATCCTCCGGCCACACATCGTTCCAGTTATGGCCAACGCCAACGCAGTGTTCCAACATGACAACGCCAGGCCTCACACAGCACGTCTCACAACGGCTTTCCTACAGAACAACAACATTAATGTCCTTCCTTGGCCATCGATATCACCGGATTTGAACCCAACTGAGCATCTATGGGACGAGTTGGACCGACGCCTCCGACAGCGACAACCACAGCCCCAGACCCTGCCCGAGCTGGCAGCAGCCTTGCAGGCCGAGTGGGCCACCATCCCCCGGGACGTCATCCGTACTCTGGTTGCTTCAATGGGCAGGCGGTGCCAGGCAGTTGTCAACACACGCGGAGGCCACACCCGGTATTGACTCCAGATGACCTTGACCTTGGTGGTGTGTCCTATCACTTACTCACAATGGACTAGATTGAATTGTGAACAATCCTGCAACATTTGGTAATTATCGGACTCACCATTCAATAATTAAATCAATTCTCCAAATGTTACTACAATGTGGTTTTGCGTTTCTTCTTTTGAAGAGTATATATATATATATATATATATATATATATCTGTGTGTGACTGTGCGTGGTTGTGCGCATTTTCATAAATCAAGGCTAATATTCGTTCCTCGTATTCAGCCTTGATACATGTCGTTAAGAAATCGTGCCACAAAATGCTTAAATATCATCTGATTGCAACGAATCGCAACGCTCCTTATAGATTCCCTTGTTATTGTAAACACAGATGGCAGCGTCAGCGTCCATGGAAACGTGTCGTGTTTGTCACGAAATGTTAAAAAAAAGGTTTCGGCGGTTAATTTTTTATATTGCTTTCAAGATTGTCACATGTTACCGATGCTGTGATTGGTCAGCGATGTCATCGTGTAAGGGACATAATCGGTACACAAATTTTCTTCCAATAGAGGGCGCTAGCAGTGGATATCGGTAATCTTGACTACATGTATCAAGGCTGAATACGAGGAACGAATATTAGCCTTGATTTATGAAGATGGGTTGTGCGCGTCGGAGTGTGAGGAGAGGAAGTGAACGTGTGGCTTTAGCAGTACATGGCATTACAAATAACGAAGAGACTTTTGAGTTGATTTTTAGACAATAATATTACATATATCACGTTTTATCATACTGTGTATGATGATTTATACAGGATGCTGTTCGGCCAGTGGTTATCAAAGTGGACACGGGGATGTCTAGGAATGGTTGTCAGCCGAAGGAACTCCAGACTCTGTTAAAGGTAATCGTGTCTATAAATACATGTGGTTAGAAACTAGTTGTTTCATCGAAAACTCCCTTGTGACTCATATATTTGATATACTGCAAGGGAGGAAGGAAATGTTTTACTTAAGGACGCACTCAACACATTTTATTTACGGTTATATGGTGTCGGACATATGGTTAAGGACCACATATATTGAGAGAGGAAACCCTCTGTCGCCACTTCATTGGCTTCTCTTTTCGATTAGTAGCAAGGGATCTTTTATATGCACCATCCCACAGACTGGATAGTACATACCACAGCCTTTGTTACACCAGTTGTGGAGCACTGGCTGGAATGAGAAATAGCCCAATGGGCCCACCGACGGGAATCGATCCTAGATCGATTGTGCATCAGGCGAACCCTATACCACTGAGCTATGTCCCGCCCATTATACTGTAAGGAAGGAAATGTTTTATTTAACGATGCACTCAACACATTTTATTCACGGTTATATGGTGTCGGACATATGGTTAAGGACTACGCAGATACTGAGAGAGGAAACCCGCTGTCTCCACTTCATGGGCTACTATTTTCGATTGGCAGCAAGGGATCTTTTACATGCACCATCTCACAGACTGGATAGAACATACCACAGCCTTTGTTACACCAAGTGTGGAGCACTGGCTGGAACGAGAAATAGCCCAATGGGCCCACCGACGGGAATCGATCCTAGATCGATCGTGCATCAGGCGAGCCCTATACGACTGAGGTATGTCCCGTCCATTATACTGTAAGGAATCATAACGTTATAACATGAGAATTAGTGCAATAGTTTTAGATTGACTTCTATTTGGCCATTGTTTGACACTCAACAGCCGATGTATTTTTCGTGCTGGGAGTCGTTAAACATCTATTCTATCTATGGGTCTAAATATTCGGCATCCAATAGCCAATGACTAATACATCAATCTGCTCTAATGTCAATCTGACTAAAATCTGCTTCACTGGTTAACTAATACCAGTAGTGCGGAGTTCAACCAGATTGGATGTAATGGTATCGTTAAATAACACAGACGTAGGTCATAGCCTTTAACATTATGGAACTCAAATATTTGATGGGGTGGCTCATGTTTCTGACCCATGTATATAGCAGGCATGCGTGCAAGCTGAGTGGGGGGGGGGGGGGGGGGGGGGGGGGAGGCGAGGGTCCACCGCATTCAAAGCAATTTTTTTTTTAAATATATTTTCTGGGGAACTTGAACCACCCTAGAAACTTTGCTCGCCACAACCTAGACCTCCCATCTTGGGCAGCTGGAATATTTTGGTATGCTACAGCCCCCTCTTGTATACTTTCCCTACACATGTACCTAATATATAAAGTGGTTTTAGAGTTTCGGAGACCGTTTGTGTTGTGTTACAGGTGTGTGAAGACAAGGACATCCCAGTGCACAGTGTGATGACGCACTTCGCCCAGGCCTGGGAGGATCACCAGTTCACACAGAAACAGCTGGACGCCTTCCTCAGTGTCACAGACTGCATCAAGTAAACGTCGTTTTTAAATACGTTATAAATCAAAGACGAAATTAACCTTCAACAACAACAGCTACAACAGAGGCTAGTTTATGATCAGAGAAGAAAATAACCTGGAACCCCTCAATCCCTCTCCCCCTAAAAAAACACAAACAAATAAAAAATCCCAACAAAAACAACAATAAAAAAAAAAAAAAAAAAAAAAAAAAAAAAAAAAAAATCAAAACAAAACAAACACCACCACCACCACCCCTTCCTACCCCCCAACCCCTCATATCAAAACACACACTCACAGTAAGTAGCTTTACAGGGGTATAAAAAGTAGATAGTTATTGTGAGATTTTCATCAAAGAATATGGACAAGCACGGGTTCCGGGGTGGGGAGTGTCACCAAAATCATAAACCCCAGTAACCTCCAGAAGTCAGAAGAAATGGACGTTCTGTTGCCTATCTCGACTCTTTCAGTAACTGGCTTCGTTCCTGTACAGTACAAGTCTTCATAGTTTGTTTTTGGCGTCTTATCTTTAACAGAAATAAAGACATCAAGCGACACGTGGCCAACTCTGCTGCCATCATAAATGGATTCGGAACGAACCTTGACTTCGTTAGACCGGGCATCTGTATGTACGGACAGCCACCAGGTGATGGGCTATAATATTCACCTTTCAAAATACAACATACATTTACTTTGTTTTGTTTAATGACACCCCGAGAGCACATTGATTAATTAATCACAGGCTCTTTGATGTCAACATTTGAAAATTCCAACGCATATGCTTCAGAGGAAACGTGATAAATCTTTTATATGCATTTTCCCTCAGACCGGACAGCACCATGGCCTTTGATATATACCAGTTGGGACATACTTTTAAAGTACATTCTTCAAATGTACCCACACCAAAAGTTAAAGTCAAACTTTGTTTTGTTTAACGACACCGCCAGAGCACATTGACTTATTAATCATCGGCTATTGGATGCTAAACATTTGGTAATTCTGTCTGCCCACACCACTGTCTAAAGTTATTATATTTAAACAGTTTGTTTTGTTTAACGACACAACTAGAGCACATTGATTTATTACTGATCGGCTATTGGATGTCAAACATTTGGTAATTTTGGTACATAGTCTAAGAGAGGAAACCCGTTACATTTTTTCCATTAATAGCAAGGGATCTTTTATATGTACGATCCCACATACAGGATAGTACATAGCACGGCCTTTGATATACCAGTCGTGGTGCACTAGCTGGAAGAGAAATAGCCCAATGGGCCCACCGACGTGGATCGATCCCAAATCGACCGCGCATCAAACGAGCACTGTACCACTGGACTACGTCCCGCCCCTTTATTATCTTTAAATGAATCATATACGTTTTTACCACTGAGAACGGCAAGTGGGGTTTTCCCCCGACTGAGATACTTGTATCGTAGGGTCGAAACGCCTCAGTGAACCCATTTTATTTCTCCTGTCCCAACTTATGCTCAATGTCTAGTATATAAAAGACCACGGTATGTACTGTCCTATGTGTAAAGGTACATGTTTTAATCTTATTTATATTAATCGTGCTCATTCTTTCCAGTAAAATACGCATTACAAGCTCACCTAAACTGAATAACTTATGAGTTGCACTAAGTGTAGATGTATCCGTGTTTCAGACACCAATGAGGAGAGTATGTCTAAAATCCGGGCGCTGGGTCTCCGTCCTACGATATCGTGGATTGCCCACCCTAGTCTAGTGAAATCGCTAGATCCAGGAACATATGTAGGGTATGACAAGACCTACAGGTGTGTAACCAGTACATGCTCACTAGGGGAAAAAAGCAACGTTAAACTTATGAGTGAATGAGTGAGTGAGTGAATGACTGAATGAATGGATGAACGAATGAATGAATGAACGACTGAGGGAATGAATGTTTAAGGACACCCAGATATGAAATATATATAGGTTATTTGAGGATGAAAAAGGTAAGTATAAAACGACGACAAAGATTACTATTAACAGTGGCGGATCCAGAAAATCCATTTAGGGAGGGGCAGTGACATGAGGTGGAATGCCAAGGGAATTTTGGGGGAGGTTTGGAGGGGGGTCGTAAAAAAATGAAAATTAATATATAATAAAATTATAACTATAGCAAAATTTGGTGGTGGTGGGGGGGGGGGGGTGGCTCTAATATACCTCTTTATGATTGTAGCTTCTTTTGGGGTTTTGTATTAGTAGCGCTTACGGCAATTGAATTAAAATTAGCTCCACTGGTTAATTACTATTACCTGTGGATCTAACAGCACCCCGTTGGAGCTCATGTCCAGTTGACCTTTCATTCGACCAATCAAAACCTTACTTGCAAAATCATGCCAGTGATTTGAAAAGAATTTGAAAACATTCGGGATTATGCTGAGGGTTTACGAAATGATTCGGGTTAATTACGAAGTATGCAGGAAACTAATTTCAATATAAAATTTTATATAAAATTCGTTTCAAGACGAAAAAGAAAAACCGTGATGGTATAGCCATAAAATCTGTTCATACTAGTATACAATCCAGAGTTTATTACTGCACTTTTCCCCCTGTTTTTAATGTTGAAATAGACCAACAAGTTCACCTATTGCATAAATAGTCTCGTCCGATATTTTTAGAATTTGTATGCTCCCGAATAACGCTATAAAAGGCGAAATGTAATTGATCGATATTTAAATTGTTATTTATAGATGAAATGTCACCTGAACATGGGAGTCCGTCCACGCAATGCTGTTAGATCTACTGTAGACCAGTAGATCTAATTTTAATCAGATTGCGCTTACGGCAGTCTTAATAAATTATATCACTCCAGTTTTAGATTACGTCTATTAATATCTATGCTATACTAAAATCGCAAGTATTTTCACTGAACTGCTTCTTATAAACTAGATGCGCAACGAAGGAGACCATCGCCACGTTCAGTCTAGGATATGCTGATGGCTTCAGGAGATGTCTCTCTGGCAAATATCATTTCACTGATCCAAAAGGTATAGTCACACATTTATCGTTATGCCTAGAGTCGAACAGTATATACCATATCTGATAACCTTTTGTCACACTGTATTGAAGTAATTGTCCAGAGGTTATGACAAACGGATCCTTTTTAATGACTAAAAAGTACATATAAACGATACCAGTTGGGACATACTTTTTAAAGTACATTATTTCAAATGTACCCACACCAAAAGTTACAGTTAAACTTTGTTTTGTTTAACAACAACACTAGAGCACATTGATTAATTAATCATCGGCTACTGGATATCAAACATTTGGTATTTCTGACTCGTAGTCATCAGACAAAACCTGCTACATCTTAATGCACCAAGGGATCTTTTATATGCACTTAGTCACAGACAGAAAAGCACATACCACGGCCTTTGACCAGTTGTGGTGCACTGGCTGGAACGAGAAAACCTCCCAATTACTTGAATGGACTGAGCTAAATCCCGCCCCTATCTGTAATATAGTTACTTGTACTTACAAATGTTGTGTTCGCACTGCCTGCCTCCTATACGATTCACGGACAGTATGCTTCGATTAATCTCTAAAACTAATTTTGCAACAAGGAATGAAGTGTAGGAAGATCAGCGAAAGCTTGAAATATTGCTTGATTTCATATCTGGACGGTCCCAAACAATGATGGATCATTGATCTAGGGGTAATGCTGGTTTTATTTGTCGCAACTGCAGGTGATAAAACGGTGAATCAAACCAACTGGAAGAATATACATAATATACGTACGTCAGAAACTAGTCTGCTGAATAATAGAGAGACGCTTCACAACACGTTTGTTGCTGTTGCTTTAGGGTGTATACCACCAAATCAAATCCCATAGACGACAGCTACTATTGTCGTGGCTAAAACTACCTGCATCGTGTCAATGGGCATGTACACCACGAATATAAATGCTACCACCCCTCTCTTAAAGTAAATCAGAAAACAATCGGTCGTTAAGCTGCTCATTTTAGATAGCGAGTAGCCTCTATGATACCCGAGTTCCGCACAAAATGTTAGTATTTTATTTTACAGGTACCCCATACATGTTTCAAACACAAGGCTACTTGACACAGTGGTACCATGTTTCATACAGAAATTTCCTGATCTCATTCAAGGACTTTTCAAGGGTTTTTAAAGGTTTTTTCTTATGAAATTCAAGGACATTTTACCTCTCAAATATTCATAAAAAACATTTTCTGTATGTGAGAAAATACACTTTTAATGGGAAGTTCATTAAGAATACTGCAACACTGTTACAATACAACTAAACAAAGCAAGCATTAGTTGGACACAAAAAATCTCAGTGAGGATAACCAATGTCATGCTAATAGGCAAACAGGCAAATTGTTCAACCCTTCAGAGCAGAAAGTTTATCATTCAGTTTTTCCTCAACTGCTATGAGATCGTTCTTTTTGTCCACAACAGTGCGCCTGAATGCATTTGACTTAGTCACAAACAACATATTGCCAGTATGATAAATACACTTGTTGCACAGCGAGCAAGACGCTTTATGTCGGTCACATTTGTGTTCTCTGACCCAAGGCAACTGGGTCAGCCATATCCGATTAAACACGCACTTGCCCATGATCACAATTCAAAGACAAATACTTCCACAAAAGCACAGCCACTTAACGTGTTCGCTGATGCGAGCGGCCATTTGCAATATAACGAAGCTTGACGATCACGAAAATATACGAACGAACTTGTAGACGCTACCGGAACCGTACGAAAGTTACCGAAGCCACCGAATCAACAGTAAATGAACCGCATTCGTCAAAAATCATGTACGCTCTCGCCGCTAATATTTTAAATTGTTACTATCTTTATTGAAATAACTATTTTCAAGCACAACATACAGGAATTCAAGGACTTTTCAATTACTTTTAGGACTTTTCATGATATTCTGCAGTTTTCAAGTACTTTTCAAGGTTAATTTCAAATTTATGGACTTTTCAAGACAGGGCTTGAAATTCCAGTACTTTTCAAGCCTGTGCGAACCTTGGGTACTAGATGAACTAAAATAGCATACATTTTTTTGCCAAGATCACTAATTATTTTTTACAACAAACACACTTACATTTATGACTTAGGGTATTAACTACTCTATCAAAAGTTGGGTACACCGCGAACATTGACCCAACCGGAAGTTATTTGGTTTAGTACTACCTATAAAGGGGCAGGCTCAAAGTTGACAAAACATGACCAAAAAACATACTTCCGTTAGTAACTAGAGATCTTTTATATGCATCATCCCACAGACAGGGTAGCACATACCACGGTCTTTGATATATCAGTTGTGGAGCACTGGCTGGAACAAGAAATTGCCGAGTGGGCCCTCCGGCGAGGATCGATCCCAGACCGACCGCACATCAGGCGAGCTATTTACCATTGGGCTACGTCCCGCCCCTACTATTGATAATTACACCGTTTCGAGAAGATATCAAATGGATTGAATAGACTTCTGCTTTTTGGGTTGTAAATAAAAAAAAGTCGTTTACAAAAATATATTTGGTGCAGATTTTTCATGAAAAAATCGTTGTTTTTTTCCCCCTAACTTTTTATATTAGTAGAACCTCGTTAATCCCCACGGTATGGTTTTTATTCAAGTGTCCGGTTTAACGAATTTCCGCAGTACAGTTTTACCAGTGACATTTTGTCTTAATTTTATTAATTATATTTTATAAAGGCAAACAACAATATTAACAAAACGGTATAATAGATCAGTGAAACCATGTCATTCTCACGTTAAAGGAAAACTATCGAACAAAGAATCAACCAGAGGCGGATCGCAATATTTTGAGACAGTTGTAATTTTATTATATATTAATTTTCATTCCCCCCTCCAAACCTCCCCCTAAGTTGCCTTGGCATTCCTCCTCGTGTCATTGCCTCCCCCCCCCCCCCCCCCAAATGGATTTTTTCTGGATCCGCCACTGCTAACAATTAAACATACTCAAGAGGTGTGAGACCTAACCTTTTGCAGCAATTTTAGCACGCTAGTGGCTTTCTGGCGTTTACGGGTCATGACTGTATAGTGAGGTTTTTGGACAACTAGAGTCTGGATTATCGAGGTCTCACTGTAATCAGTTCTTTTTCATGCTGTCAAATTAGGATTTAGCATGCATCGGAAAATTTAGGGGGGCCCGGGCCTCTGCCCCTCCCCCTAGACCCGCATCTGGGCCTTAAGGCTGGCAGGTACTGGGTTCGCATCGCAGTGCCAAGGCTGGTGGTACCTGGTTGGCATAGCAGTACCCGGCCCAAATCCAGAGTGAGTTTTAAGAGCTCATTTAGATGTAAAGCCATTACACCATTTTCTCTTTCACTAACCATTAACCTCTTTCCCGATCTACTAAACCAAACGGCTGATGTGTTCGCCCTGAACAGCGTGTCTGCTCATTTAGACAGTAGTCAGGTTAACAAGTTATATACGAAACACCGTGATAATCCTCAGGGAAGAACTGCACCTGATGGCTGTGGATACTCCCATAATTATATTCCATTAACACTTATTCTAAACACACACTCACTGTAGCTATACATCTGGAAATTAAATAAGCACCATCTGAATTGTGTTGCAGTCAAAAAGAGATTGAAATAGTTGTCCATGCCAACAGAGTTTTAACCCGATGTTGATCTTTTACATATTCTGTATCTACCGAGATGGCGTGAATAAGTTACTTATGAGAAGCACATCGGTGTGATTCCAGCTCCATAGTTAACTACCATAGATGTTCATGCATATTTACAATTTTTGTCTTGTCTCCTAAAATAAACTAAATACTGATGTCACGACAGTGTCACTTGCTGTCAATCTTTTGCAATGTCCTTTGTATACAGAGAACATTAATTTCAGTTTTATATCCACAAACTGTTCACAATTGTCTGTGAAGACCATGCCACATAGTCCGAACTAGGCGGTGCTTCATCAATTTCCAGGTGTATAACGTATGTGTGCCCAGGACAACGTACTTGAACTTTAACTGGATATATAAAGAGGAAAATAAACTTTATCATCAACGCCACACCAAATCTAGGCGACAGGCATTCACCGTATGAAGGGGGATATGATGACTCTAAATATGATAATAATAATTAATATACTATTTTTGCAAGTTCCTCGTTAAATTAGCATATATTTAAAAATACATAGTAATCTGTGTTTGGCAAGACTTCCGAACGTTCCAGCATTCAGGCTTAGGTTTAGTGTTAAGGTTAGTGATAATATTAACATGCATCCTGCATTGTTCGGAAGTCTTTCGCTGGGTTTTTTATTTTTTATATTTTTTTATATATACTCTTCAAAAAAAGAAACGCAAAAGGGTACAAATGGGTTATAACTCCGATTTTATGTTTCCTACCGGTTCATGCTTTGTGAATATAAGGTCATTGCATGTCCCAAACACATTCCCACGGTTACATTCGATAAAACGCAGCTACTGTACAATAAAGTTCCAAAATGTGAATATTCGTAAAAACGCAGCCACGTGCAAACCATGTCACCACTGCACGTGCGTTGTCTACACGTGCAACATGAACACCGACAGTATAAAAGTGCAGGGTATTCGCTTGCCTGGCCTCTGTATCTGGCCGACAGTTGACAATCCAGGACATGCCACGTCTCAGTGAACCGCAGAGAAACAATGCCATCGGCCGACTAGACGCAGGCGAATCCAGAACGGCCGTTGCCAGGGCATTCCATGTGTCCCCAAGCACCATCTCCAGACTGTGGGACCGTTACCAGCAACATGGATCAACACGTGACCTCCCTAGATCCGGTCGACCACGGGTCACTACCCCCGGGCAGGACCGCTACATCCGGGTACGCCACCTTCGGGAACGATTGACTACTGCCACCTTCACAGCCGCAGCAATACCAGGTTTGCGCAGGATATCCGACCAGACCGTACGGAACCGCCTACGTGAGGTAGGAATTCGTGCCAGAAGTCCAGTTCGAGGTGTCATCTTAACACCACAACAACGTCGACTCCGACTGCAGTGGTGCCAGATTCATCGACAATGGCCTCAACTGCGATAGAGACAGGTGTGGTTCAGTGACGAGTCCCGATTTCTGCTCCGACGTCATGATGGAAGATGTCGCGTGTATAGGCGTCGTGGTGAACGTTATGCGGCAAACTGCGTGCAGGAAGTGGACAGATTCGGCGGGGGTAGTGTCATGGTGTGGGCAGCCATCTCACACACTGGCAGAACTGGCCTGGTCCACGTGCAGGGCAACCTGAATGCACAGGGCTACATTGACCAGATCCTCCGGCCACACATCGTTCCAGTTATGGCCAACGCCAACGCAGTGTTCCAACATGACAACGCCAGGCCTCACACAGCACGTCTACAACAACATTAATGTCCTTCCTTGGCCATCGATATCACCGGATTTGAACCCAATTGAGCATCTATGGGACGAGTTGGACCGACGCCTCCGACAGCGACAACCACAGCCCCAGACCCTGCCCGAGCTGGCAGCAGGCTTGCAGGCCGAGTGGGCCACCATCCCCCGGGACGTCATCCGTACTCTGGTTGCTTCAATGGGCAGGCGGTGCCAGGCAGTTGTCAACACACGCGGAGGCCACACCCGGTATTGACTCCAGATGACCTTGACCTTGGTGGTGTGTCCTATCACTTACTGACAATGGACTAGAGTGAATTGTGAACAATCCTGCAACATTTGGTAATTATCGGACTCACCATTCAATAATTAAATCAATTCTCCAAATGTTACGACAATGTGGTTTTGCGTTTCTTCTTTTGAAGAGTATACATAATTAGACACTTTTTTTTAATGAAATTATTATTTTGATATACTTACCTTTGTTTGACACCCAATAGCCGATCTCTAGTTTTGTGTACAAAAACCTTTTTTTTAAATTTTATTTTGCAGACACACTTCACCCGGTGGTTGGGAGAGTGTCCATGGACGCCGTGACGGTTCGGCTCAACAAGGCTGTCCCGCTGACGACGCCATTCTACGTCCTGCGAGACGACTACGACTCGTGTAACAGCGTGAGGCGGGTTGCCGCTCAGCTCGACACCGTGCCCTACGAGGTGCTTACTAGTCTGGACAGTCGGCTACCCCGCGTGTATGTGGCTGGGGGAGCCATCAAGTCCGTGGTGCGCTCATGACAACGGAGGAATATACGATTCGTGTGGAGAAGCAGAAGTCGGACGAACCAATATTATATCGCTCAATTTTTAATTAATATTATTTAATTTATATTTTTCTTTGTTATTAAAAGTTTTTTGTTTTTGTTTTTTTTGGAAAATGAGTTTTTTCTAAAAGAGTTTTTAAAAGTTAAAAAGAGGTACTCAGTGTTATGGTAATACATGGAGAATTAGGAAGATTGTATCTAGTCATAGGGCTTACAGGCCAAGTTACGAATGGTGACATTGGGGGGGGGGGGGGGGGGGGGGGGGGACTGGTTAGTGAGGGTTGGTGGAGGGTGTGTGGACGTGTTGAAGTAATCATATTATGCAAAACTGGTTATAGTTTTGCTTTGAAATGTATGTATAATCGAGGCTATCATACGAGAATGGTTGACAACACATTACGCACATCATATTTAAGATTAGAGAATTGTTCGAGATGTTGGTCCATGTGCCCTTTTCCTATTAGTCCCCTACTCACCCCTCAAATTTTTGTCTAGGTCTGCTCGTGTTGAAGACAAATACTGTGTACCAGTATTTGTTCAGTTGTAAAATCTGTAATCCTGAAAACACTGGACGAAAATTAATGTATACCAAACTAGTATAACATTAATCCTACAGTTTTTTAAAATGAAAGATCTGCAACCTTTGTTCGATGTACAATTATTTCAAAATCTTGTAACATTTATATAAATGGGGGCGGGACGTAGCCCAGTGGTACAGTGTTCGCTTGATGCGCGGTCGGTCTGGGATCGATTCCCGTATGTGGGCCCATTGGGCTATTTCTCGTTACAGTCAGTGCACCATGACTGGTATATCAAACGCCGTGGTATGTGCTATCCTGTCGATATAATGGTGCATATAAAACATCCCTTGCTACTAATGGAAAAGTGTAGCGGGTTTCCTCTCTAAGAGTATATGTCAAAATTACCAAATGTTTGACATCCAGTAGCCGATGATTAACAAATCAATGTGCTGTATTGGTGTCGCTCACACACACACACACACACACACACACACACACACACACACACATTTTATATATATTACGTCTTGGTTTAGATGTTTACAAGTATGTCATATATTTGTATTTACCTCTTGTTAAACACTGTATTGCAATTGTGTCAGAGTACTTGTTGAATAAATGAGCTTAACTTTATATCATTAGTGTTCGCTTCTTACATCTACGGAAGAATTTACAAAACCTGTTTGTTTTACACGCGTGTAGCTACATACAGTTACAAGCTTAAACACCTGCGTTTAAGAAATGCAGGCTTCGTAAATTCGGCTCAGTCTTTATAGTTATACACACAAAGAGTGAAACATAATATGCAGGAACAATATATACTCTTCAAAAAAAGAAACGCAAAAGGGTACAAATGGGTTATAACTCCGATTTTATGTTTCCTACCGGTTCATGCTTTGTGAATATAAGGTCATTGCATGTCCCAAACACATTCCCACGGTTACATTCGATAAAACGCAGCTACTGTACAATAAAGTTCCAAAATGTGAATATTCGCAAAAACGCAGCCACGTGCAAACCATGTCACCACTGCACGTGCGTTGTCTGCACGTGCAACATGAACACCAACAGTATAAAAGTGCAGGGTGTTCGCTTGCCTGGCCTCTGTATCTGGCCGACAGTTGACAATCCAGGACATGCCACGTCTCAGTGAACCGCAGAGAAACAATGCCATCGGCCGACTAGACGCAGGCGAATCCAGAACGGCCGTTGCCAGGGCATTCCATGTGTCCCCAAGCACCATCTCCAGACTGTGGGACCGTTACCAGCAACATGGATCAACACGTGACCTCCCTAGATCCGGTCGACCACGGGTCACTACCCCCGGGCAGGACCGCTACATCCGGGTACGCCACCTTCGGGAACGATTGACTACTGCCACCTCCACAGCCGCAGCAATACCAGGTTTGCGCAGGATATCCGACCAGACCGTACGGAACCGCCTACGTGAGGTAGGAATTCGTGCCAGACGTCCAGTTCCAGGTGTCATCTTAACACCACAACACCGTCGACTCCGACTGCAGTGGTGCCAGATTCATCGACAATGGCCTCAACTGTGATGGAGACCGGTGTGGTTCAGTGACGAGTACCGATTTCTGCTCCGACGTCATGATGGAAGATGTCGCGTGTATAGGCGTCGTGGTGAACGTTATGCGGCAAACTGCGTGCAGGAAGTGGACAGATTCGGCGGGGGTAGTGTCATGGTGTGGGCAGCCATCTCACACACTGGCAGAACTGACCTGGTCCACGTGCAGGGCATCCTGAATGCACAGGGCTACATTGACCAGATCCTCCGGCCACACATCGTTCCAGTTATGGCCAACGCCAACGCAGTGTTCCAACATGACAACGCCAGGCCTCACACAGCACGTCTCACAACGGCTTTCCTACAGAACAACAACATTAATGTCCTTCCTTGGCCATCGATATCACCGGATTTGAACCCAATTGAGCATCTATGGGACGAGTTGGACCGACGCCTCCGACAGCGACAACCACAGCCCCAGACCCTGCCCGAGCTGGCAGCAGCCTTGCAGGCCGAGTGGGCCACCATCCCCCGGGACGTCATCCGTACTCTGGTTGCTTCAATGAGCAGGCGGTGCCAGGCAGTTGTCAACACACGCGGAGGCCACACCCGGTATTGACTCCAGATGACCTTGACCTTGGTGGTGTGTCCTATCACTTACTCACAATGGACTAGAGTGAATTGTGAACAATCCTGCAACATTTGGTAATTATCGGACTCACTATTCAATAATTAAATCAATTCTCCAAATGTTACGACAATGTGGTTTTGCGTTTCTTCTTTTGAAGAGTATACATACGTGTTGTATAACCGGTTTAAGTCCGATTTTATTATATACTCCAAACATTAACAACGATGGCTTTGTTAATTTTATAATATGTCAATCGTCATAAACAATATTATATTATGTGGCATTTAACGTTTATTAACAAATGGGATGGATGTAGTCAGTCTGTTGCCTGCATAAAAGCTGAGATAATGATTTTATTTTGTGTAACATCTTTCGATTGCGCAACGGAGGCGAGACAGCCCATTGGTAAAACTCCCGATTGATATGCGGCTGGTCTAGAATCGATCACCGTCGTTTGGGAAATTGGGCTATTTCCCTTTCCAGCCAGTGCTCCACAACTGGTGTAACAAAGGCGGTGGTATGCACTATCCTGTCTGAGATACTGCATATAAAAGATCCCTTGCTGCTAATCGGAAAGAGTAGCCCATGAAGTGGCAATAGCGGGTTTCCTATCTCATTATATGTGTGGTCCTTAACCATATGTCCAACGTCATATAACCGTAGTCAAAATGTGTCGAGTGCGTCGCTAAATAAAACATTTCTTTCTTCTTTTTTTCGATTGCGCGTCAAATTTAGGACATCGTTGACATGAACTGTTACACAACACCAATCTAATTAAAATTAGCTCCACTATTACATGTGGATCTAAAGAGAGTCAGTTGGAGCTCATGTCCACCAATCAAAACCTTACTTGCAGAATCCTGCCAGTGATTTAAAAATAATTTGAAAACATTCCGAATTATCCTGAGGGTATACGACATGTTTCGTGTGAATTACGAATGCCTTAAAACATGTTTTATTTTATAAAATAAATAATTTGTAATGTAAAACTGAAGACTGATTAGGTTTTTTAAATTTTATAAATAAATAAATAATTTTTAATGTAAAATTGAAGACTGATAACCCACCCCGTACGTATTGGTATGGTTCGCTGTACTGCGGCCACTAAAATAGACTCGCCCGATATTTTTAGAATTTGTATGCTCCCAAATAACGTTATAAAAGGCGAAGTGTGATTGGTCAATATTTAAATTATTATTTACAGACGAAATGTTACATGGACATTGGGGACTACGCAGTGTTGTTAGTTTTAAATCACTGGCAGGATTCTGCAAGTAAGGTTTTGATTGGTGGACATGAGCTCCAACTGGCTGTCTTTAGATCCACATGTAATAGTGGAGCTAATTTTAATTAGATTGACACAACACGACGGGTTACACAAAAAAGGAGAAAAGAAATGAGTTACCCGAATTTATTTTTGGGTAACAAATAAATGAGTTACACAGATTTTGACTTCTCTGAGGCCTTAAGTCACGCATACATGTAGGTATCAGAAGATGCTTACGACCGGGGGGAGGGGGAAGGGGACTAATTTACCCTATATTAAAAGTGCACGGAGGGGAGGAGAAAGTCATAATTTTTAGAGTTGGGGTAAAAGCCTCCTGATCCACCGGCCCACCTGACGTATAAGGCTAGACGTGTTTCACTCAACATAATAATATAATTTAACATTTATCAGTGCATCATTATTATAGGATATTAAACGAGCTTCAATTTCATATCATGTTTATGTCCCGAGTGAAATAATTTTCAGTTGTCACGAGCTTTAGCGAGTGACAATGAAATTTATTTCACGAGGGATATAAACATGATTCGAAATGGTAGCGAGTTTAATGTCCTATTTATTACCCATAATCGATCTTAATTTATATCACTCAAATCGTTTGGTTGACGTTCCTGTAAAGTTGTAGTGCGCCAATCGATGATGCCATCGTGTGACGTCGAAGTGTTCAAGATATTTTGACAATATGGGTAATAATACAATTTGTTACTTGGAAACAGATTTCTGTAATACAAAGGTAATAAATAAAATGTGTGCTTTCAAGAATGAAATCCACAGATGATTTGTTATATGTAAGTTTTATCCAGTCTTAATTACAAGAATATTTAAAACACTTGCTCAAACATCCATAATATTGGTAGGTGGAAGTTGCTTTCCAGCTCGCTTGCTACCCGTCTGGTATGACCGTGTATACAATTCACCATCAGTCACTGTTCATATACCTCCTTAACTGTATTTCCCAATCCCTGTCACGTTTTTCCTTCAACCTCATTGCCCTTTTTGATAAAGTGCGTACAGAAACCTTTCTCTCGCATTTACGTTTGATGCTGTTTATTGCATTTGTGTCATGAGGATTGAAATGCGTCACTTTGGCCGGTACCTTCTGCTCCGATCCAAGTCCTTTGCGGTCTCTCTTTAAGACAGTTTTAACAGGAAACTTGTTACCACTACCATCAGGTCCTAGTCCTTTGTCCACATCCCATCCACCCCGTAACAACATTCTGTAGCCCACGTTTGACTCTGGGATAAGGTAATTGTTTGACTTCGGCTTCAGCTGCATGTTAAACAAATGGACGGTTGATGTCTGGTGCTGTCTCTGGTTAGTGTCAACAAATTCCTGCTTGCACACAGTGCAGAAGAAAGTGGTGCGTGTGTCTGTGTTCAGGACCATGGATGAGCTTGGCGATGAAACGGAATTCACTTCTGAATGGGACTGTGACTGTTCAAATAGTTGCAAAATACAATTCTGTCCTTTCTGCCTTGCAAGGTCTCGAGCAGTCATGCCAGATTTTTCCCTTCTGAAAATGTCGGCTTTCCGCTCCAACAGAAACTGAACTGTATCAGGATGTCCACCCACTGATGCACACATCAGAGCACTCCAACCAAACTGATCCTGGAAATCCACGGAAACACCCTGCAGTAAACATGTCTTGACCTGTTCAGTGTCTCCTTCTTGGGCATGTTTCAGCAGCGTCAAGCCAAGTCTAGACACCGTCTCCGGATGTCCTGTTCGAACCTCACACCCAGCTCCAATAACAGAAGATGAATTACTTTGCACAGTCACCTCACATCCATTGTGTGTCTTCTTTTCACCTACAATCATGGAACGAGGTGACAAGTTTCCCTCAGAACTTGCCCTTCTACTTTCGTCACATGTAACTTTTGATAATTTTTTCTTAGACGTCTTATTAACCCTTTTAACATGTTCTTTTTTTCTTTGAGGTTTATCTGTAGGTGCTTCATACTCTGATGAAGTTATTTTCTCATAAAACGTTCTGACCTTCTGGCCATCCAAAGTAACTTGTTTCGTTAAAGCTGGCTTTAAGTCCGGACGTCTGGTTCTACTCAGATCTGAAGCTCGGACAAACTGAACAAGTGTTTGGTAATCTGCTTTTAATCTGGGATGTGTCATGTTTCACCAATTATATTTACAATCCTTTTGTATTCAAATTTATATACCGAATATCCATGGACATGTATTCTGAAAAGAAAAAGCCAAGAACAAATTACAAATTATACACAGTGTCCAATATAGAAGATCTATCTATGTAAACAGAATATGTAAACTATCCAGTCACGTCCAAAATATGATTAAGTACAGGGCTTTAGCATAAGAATTGTTTTTCCTATGGAAAATTTGAAAGTTATTTGAAAGGTTTTTTTTGCCGTATGGCAATTTTGAGACTACCTACAGAAAATGAAAAAAGCCAGCAATTATCGCAACAAATGTTTATTACAAAATTGAAAACCAAACATTATACCTTCAACTGATGGCAGGTAACTACTAGCTACAACTGATGGCAGTAATCCTTAACCTACAGGGTATAGCATTTCATTCTGTAACTACTAGCTACAACTGATGGCAGACCTACAGGGGCAGTAATCAACTGATGGCAGTAATCCTTAACCTACAGGGTATAGCATTTCATTCTGTAACTACTAGCTACAACTGATGGCAGTAATCCTTAACCTACAGCATTTCATTCTGTAACTACTAGCTACAACTGATGGCAGTAATCCTTAACCTACAGGGTATAGCATTTCATTCTGTAACTACTAGCTACAACTGATGGCAGTAATCCTTAACCTACAGGGTATAGCATTTCATTCTGTAACTACTACTACTAGCTACAACTGATGGCAGTAATCCTTAACCTACAGGGTATAGCATTTCATTCTGTAACTACTAGCTACAACTGATGGCAGTAATCCTTAACCTACAGGGTATAGCATTTCATTCTGTAACTACTAGCTACAACTGATGGCAGTAATCCTTAACCTACAGGGTATAGCATTTCATTCTGTAACTACTAGCTACAACTGATGGCAGTAATCCTTAACCTACAGGGTATAGCATTTCATTCTGTAACTACTAGCTACAACTGATGGCAGTAATCCTTAACCTACAGGGTATAGCATTTCATTCTGTAACTACTAGCTACAACTGATGGCAGTAATCCTTAACCTACAGGGTATAGCATTTCATTCTGTAACTACTAGCTACAACTGATGGCAGTAATCCTTAACCTACAGGGTATAGCATTTCATTCTGTAACTACTAGCTACAACTGATGGCAGTAATCCTTAACCTACAGGGTATAGCATTTCATTCTGTAACTACTAGCTACAACTGATGGCAGTAATCCTTAACCTACAGGGTATAGCATTTCATTCTGTAACTACTAGCTACAACTGATGGCAGTAATCCTTAACCTACAGGGTATAGCATTTCATTCTGTAACTACTAGCTACAACTGATGGCAGTAATCCTTAACCTACAGGGTATAGCATTTCATTCTGTAACTACTAGCTACAACTGATGGCAGTAATCCTTAACCTACAGGGTATAGCATTTCATTCTGTAACTACTAGCTACAACTGATGGCAGTAATCCTTAACCTACAGGGTATAGCATTTCATTCTGTAACTACTAGCTACAACTGATGGCAGTAATCCTTAACCTACAGGGTATAGCATTTCATTCTGTAACTACTAGCTACAACTGATGGCAGTAATCCTTAACCTACAGGGTATAGCATTTCATTCTGTAACTACTAGCTACAACTGATGGCAGTAATCCTTAACCTACAGGGTATAGCATTTCATTCTGTAACTACTAGCTACAACTGATGGCAGTAATCCTTAACCTACAGGGTATAGCATTTCATTCTGTAACTACTAGCTACAACTGATGGCAGTAATCCTTAACCTACAGGGTATAGCATTTCATTCTGTAACTACTAGCTACAACTGATGGCAGTAATCCTTAACCTACAGGGTATAGCATTTCATTCTGTAACTACTAGCTACAACTGATGGCAGTAATCCTTAACCTACAGGGTATAGCATTTCATTCTGTAACTACTAGCTACAACTGATGGCAGTAATCCTTAACCTACAGGGTATAGCATTTCATTCTGTAACTACTAGCTACAACTGATGGCAGTAATCCTTAACCTACAGGGTATAGCATTTCATTCTGTAACTACTAGCTACAACTGATGGCAGTAATCCTTAACCTACAGGGTATAGCATTTCATTCTGTAACTACTAGCTACAACTGATGGCAGTAATCCTTAACCTACAGGGTATAGCATTTCATTCTGTAACTACTAGCTACAGCTACAGCACTGATGGCAGTAATCCTTAACCTACAGGGTATAGCATTTCATTCTGTAACTACTAGCTACAGCAACTGATGGCAGTAATCCTTAACCTACAGGGTATAGCATTTCATTCTGTAACTACTAGCTACAACTGATGGCAGTAATCCTTAACCTACAGGGTATAGCATTTCATTCTGTAACTACTAGCTACAACTGATGGCAGTAATCCTTAACCTACAGGGTATAGCATTTCATTCTGTAACTACTAGCTACAACTGATGGCAGTAATCCTTAACCTACAGGGTATAGCATTTCATTCTGTAACTACTAGCTACAACTGATGGCAGTAATCCTTAACCTACAGGGTATAGCATTTCATTCTGTAACTACTAGCTACAACTGATGGCAGTAATCCTTAACCTACAGGGTATAGCATTTCATTCTGTAACTACTAGCTACAGCAACTGATGGCAGTAATCCTTAACCTACAGGGTATAGCATTTCATTCTGTAACTACTAGCTACAACTGATGGCAGTAATCCTTAACCTACAGGGTATAGCATTTCATTCTGTAACTACTAGCTACAACTGATGGCAGTAATCCTTAACCTACAGGGTATAGCATTTCATTCTGTAACTACTAGCTACAACTGATGGCAGTAATCCTTAACCTACAGGGTATAGCATTTCATTCTGTAACTACTAGCTACAACTGATGGCAGTAATCCTTAACCTACAGGGTATAGCATTTCATTCTGTAACTACTAGCTACAACTGATGGCAGTAATCCTTAACCTACAGGGTATAGCATTTCATTCTGTAACTACTAGCTACAACTGATGGCAGTAATCCTTAACCTACAGGGTATAGCATTTCATTCTGTAACTACTAGCTACAACTGATGGCAGTAATCCTTAACCTACAGGGTATAGCATTTCATTCTGTAACTACTAGCTACAACTGATGGCAGTAATCCTTAACCTACAGGGTATAGCATTTCATTCTGTAACTACTAGCTACAACTGATGGCAGTAATCCTTAACCTACAGGGTATAGCATTTCATTCTGTAACTACTAGCTACAACTGATGGCAGTAATCCTTAACCTACAGGGTATAGCATTTCATTCTGTAACTACTAGCTACAACTGATGGCAGTAATCCTTAACCTACAGGGTATAGCATTTCATTCTGTAACTACTAGCTACAACTGATGGCAGTAATCCTTAACCTACAGGGTATAGCATTTCATAACCTACAGGGTATGTAACTACTAGCTACAACTGATGGCAGTAATCCTTAACCTACAGGGTATAGCATTTCATTCTGTAACTACTAGCTACAACTGATGGCAGTAATCCTTAACCTACAGGGTATAGCATTTCATTCTGTAACTACTAGCTACAACTGATGGCAGTAATCCTTAACCTACAGGGTATAGCATTTCATTCTGTAACTACTAGCTACAACTGATGGCAGTAATCCTTAACCTACAGGGTATAGCATTTCATTCTGTAACTACTAGCTACAACTGATGGCAGTAATCCTTAACCTACAGGGTATAGCATTTCATTCTGTAACTACTAGCTACAACTGATGGCAGTAATCCTTAACCTACAGGGTATAGCATTTCATTCTGTAACTACTAGCTACAACTGATGGCAGTAATCCTTAACCTACAGGGTATAGCATTTCATTCTGTAACTACTAGCTACAACTGATGGCAGTAATCCTTAACCTACAGGGTATAGCATTTCATTCTGTAACTACTAGCTACAACTGATGGCAGTAATCCTTAACCTACAGGGTATAGCATTTCATTCTGTAACTACTAGCTACAACTGATGGCAGTAATCCTTAACCTACAGGGTATAGCATTTCATTCTGTAACTACTAGCTACAACTGATGGCAGTAATCCTTAACCTACAGGGTATAGCATTTCATTCTGTAACTACTAGCTACAACTGATGGCAGTAATCCTTAACCTACAGGGTATAGCATTTCATTCTGTAACTACTAGCTACAACTGATGGCAGTAATCCTTAACCTACAGGGTATAGCATTTCATTCTGTAACTACTAGCTACAACTGATGGCAGTAATCATTAACCTACAGGGTATAGCATTTCATTCTGTAACTACTACTACTAGCTACAACTGACGGCAGTAATCATTAACCTACAGGGTATAGCATTTCATTCTGTAACTACTACTACTAGCTACAACTGACGGCAGTAATCATTAACCTACAGGGTATAGCATTTCATTCTGTAACTACTAGCTACAACTGACGGCAGTAATCATTAACCTACAGGGTATAGCATTTCATTCTGTAACTACTACAGGGTATAGCATTTCAACTGATGGCAGTAATGGCAGTAATTAACCTACAGGGTATAGCATTTCATTCTGTAACTACTAGCTACAACTGATGGCAGTAATCCTTAACCTACAGGGTATAGCATTTCATTCTGTAACTACTAGCTACAACTGATGGCAGTAATCCTTAACCTACAGGGTATAGCATTTCATTCTGTAACTACTAGCTACAACTGATGGCAGTAATCCTTAACCTACAGGGTATAGCATTTCATTCTGTAACTACTAGCTACAACTGATGGCAGTAATCCTTAACCTACAGGGTATAGCATTTCATTCTGTAACTACTAGCTACAACTGATGGCAGTAATCCTTAACCTACAGGGTATAGCATTTCATTCTGTAACTACTAGCTACAACTGATGGCAGTAATCCTTAACCTACAGGGTATAGCATTTCATTCTGTAACTACTAGCTACAACTGATGGCAGTAATCCAACTACAGGGATAGGCTAGCTACAACTATGGCAGTAATCCTTAACCTACAGGGTATAGCATTTCATTCTGTAACTACTAGCTACAACTGATGGCAGTAATCCTTAACCTACAGGGTATAGCATTTCATTCTGTAACTACTAGCTACAACTGATGGCAGTAATCCTTAACCTACAGGGTATAGCATTTCATTCTGTAACTACTAGCTACAACTGATGGCAGTAATCCTTAACCTACAGGGTATAGCATTTCATTCTGTAACTACTAGCTACAACTGATGGCAGTAATCCTTAACCTACAGGGTATAGCATTTCATTCTGTAACTACTAGCTACAACTGATGGCAGTAATCCTTAACCTACAGGGTATAGCATTTCATTCTGTAACTACTAGCTACAACTGATGGCAGTAATCCTTAACCTACAGGGTATAGCATTTCATTCTGTAACTACTAGCTACAACTGATGGCAGTAATCCTTAACCTACAGGGTATAGCATTTCATTCTGTAACTACTAGCTACAACTGATGGCAGTAATCCTTAACCTACAGGGTATAGCATTTCATAGCTCTGTAACTACTAGCTACAACTGATGGCAGTAATCCTTAACCTACAGGGTATAGCATTTCATTCTGTAACTACTAGCTACAACTGATGGCAGTAATCCTTAACCTACAGGGTATAGCATTTCATTCTGTAACTACTAGCTACAACTGATGGCAGTAATCCTTAACCTACAGGGTATAGCATTTCATTCTGTAACTACTAGCTACAACTGATGGCAGTAATCCTTAACCTACAGGGTATAGCATTTCATTCTGTAACTACTAGCTACAACTGATGGCAGTAATCCTTAACCTACAGGGTATAGCATTTCATTCTGTAACTACTAGCTACAACTGATGGCAGTAATCCTTAACCTACAGGGTATAGCATTTCATTCTGTAACTACTAGCTACAACTGGCAGACCTGGCAGTAACTACTATACAACTGGCAGTAAACCTACAGGGTATAGCATTTCATTCTGTAACTACTAGCTACAACTGATGGCAGTAATCCTTAACCTACAGGGTATAGCATTTCATTCTGTAACTACTAGCTACAACTGATGGCAGTAATCCTTAACCTACAGGGTATAGCATTTCATTCTGTAACTACTACTACTAGCTACAACTGATGGCAGTAATCCTTAACCTACAGGGTATAGCATTTCATTCTGTAACTACTAGCTACAACTGATGGCAGTAATCCTTAACCTACAGGGTATAGCATTTCATTCTGTAACTACTAGCTACAACTGATGGCAGTAATCCTTAACCTACAGGGTATAGCATTTCATTCTGTAACTACTAGCTACAACTGATGGCAGTAATCCTTAACCTACAGGGTATAGCATTTCATTCTGTAACTACTAGCTACAACTGATGGCAGTAATCCTTAACCTACAGGGTATAGCATTTCATTCTGTAACTACTAGCTACAACTGATGGCAGTAATCCTTAACCTACAGGGTATAGCATTTCATTCTGTAACTACTATTGATGGCAGTAATCCTTAACCTACAGGGTATGTAACTACTAGCTACAACTGATGGCAGTAATCCTTAACCTACAGGGTATAGCATTTCATTCTGTAACTACTAGCTACAACTGATGGCAGTAATCCTTAACCTACAGGGTATAGCATTTCATTCTGTAACTACTAGCTACAACTGATGGCAGTAATCCTTAACCTACAGGGTATAGCATTTCATTCTGTAACTACTAGCTACAACTGATGGCAGTAATCCTTAACCTACAGGGTATAGCATTTCATTCTGTAACTACTAGCTACAACTGATGGCAGTAATCCTTAACCTACAGGGTATAGCATTTCATTCTGTAACTACTAGCTACAACTGATGGCAGTAATCCTTAACCTACAGGGTATAGCATTTCATTCTGTAACTACTAGCTACAACTGATGGCAGTAATCCTTAACCTACAGGGTATAGCATTTCATTCTGTAACTACTAGCTACAACTGATGGCAGTAATCCTTAACCTACAGGGTATAGCATTTCATTCTGTAACTACTAGCTACAACTGATGGCAGTAATCCTTAACCTACAGGGTATAGCATTTCATTCTGTAACTACTAGCTACAACTGATGGCAGTAATCCTTAACCTACAGGGTATAGCATTTCATTCTGTAACTACTAGCTACAACTGATGGCAGTAATCCTTAACCTACAGGGTATAGCATTTCATTCTGTAACTACTAGCTACAACTGATGGCAGTAATCCTTAACCTACAGGGTATAGCATTTCATTCTGTAACTACTAGCTACAACTGATGGCAGTAATCCTTAACCTACAGGGTATAGCATTTCATTCTGTAACTACTAGCTACAACTGATGGCAGTAATCCTTAACCTACAGGGTATAGCATTTCATTCTGTAACTACTAGCTACAACTGATGGCAGTAATCCTTAACCTACAGGGTATAGCATTTCATTCTGTAACTACTAGCTACAACTGATGGCAGTAATCCTTAACCTACAGGGTATAGCATTTCATAGCTACAACTGTACCTACTACTAGCTACTAGCTACAACTGATGGCAGTAATCCTTAACCTACAGGGTATAGCATTTCATAACTACTGTAACTACTAGCTAACCTACAGGGTATAGCATTTCATTCTGTAACTACAACTGATGGCAGTAATCCTTAACCTACAGGGTATAGCATTTCATTCTGTAACTACTAGCTACAACTGATGGCAGTAATCCTTAACCTACAGGGTATAGCATTTCATTCTGTAACTACTAGCTACCTACAGGGTATAGCAACTGATGGCAGTAATCCTTAACCTACAGGGTATAGCATTTCATTCTGTAACTACTAGCTACAACTGATGGCAGTAATCCTTAACCTACAGGGTATAGCATTTCATACTAGCTACAACTGTAACCTACAGGGTATAGCATTTCATTTCTATAGCTACAGCAACTGGCAGTAATGCCATTAACTACCTTTCAGCTACTAGCTACTTGCAACTGATGGCAGTAATCCTTAACCTACAGGGTATAGCATTTCATTCTGTAACTACTAGCTACAACTGATGGCAGTAATCCTTAACCTACAGGGTATAGCGGATGTACAAGTAAACAGAGACCTAAACATGGGCTCGCTGTTTCCAAGTAATAGTTTTAAAAAAACAACCAAAACAACAAAAACACATGTTTTCAAATTTAGTCAACTAAGAAATTACATCTGCATTACATCACTGTCATAAAATAAACTTCGCTTATTTTTCTTTTCTGTTTTTGGTCTAGATAAATACAACTTTTACTCAATAAATATTGTTTGTTTTATAATTAATTTATCTTAACAACTGTCTATGGTTATAAATAATATATTGGGCTGTCTATCCAAGATGTCCAATAGGTTAGTGATTAACTGTTAGTTATTACTGAGACAGAAGTTGGTGTAGTGGCCTTACACCTACCCATTAAGTCAATTTTACACAGGTGTACCCATTACCGGAAAGTTAATTTTCTTGAGCAATATGGTGATCCACTACATGCTAATAACATTAGTGCCTACATTCCCCCCCCCCCCCCCCCCATACTATTAAGTCTAATATTAAGGCATGTCATCACACATCAGACTGGTAAAAAAATGCATCACAATACCCTGTGATGTTAATAAAGTTTAAATTGATGTTTAACGACACAACATATTGATTTATTAATCATCAGCTATTGGAAAATTGGATGTACAATTGATAATTTTGACATATAGTCTTGAAAAGAAACCCGCAACAGTTTTCCATTTGTAGCAAGACAGGATAGCACATACCACAACTTATGATATACCATCGTGATGCACTGGTTCAGGGCTCAAACTTTAAAATTTGCCTTGGGTGAAACAGCATACCAATGGCAATTTTGAGCCCACCTGTGGCAATTTTGTTTTAAACGTGACTTTTACAGCAAAGAAATGACTGAAAGGTTATTTTGTTGCATTTAGACAAATTTCAAATATACAAATGTGAAATACTGCCAAAATTTTATCCACTTGCAAATTTTATTAGCCTTTTTTTTCAAATTAGCCAATGGCTTATTTGGCTACCGACAGCGTGAGCCTTGCCTGGCAGATAATGTACACTAGATGTATTCATTATGCTCTTGTTGAGGAATTTTACTGATGGTAGTAATTTGAATCCAGCAGCACAAAAGTGCCATCGGTGATGTTCCCAACCAACAGCAATTTATATATTTAAATGACGGGCATGCATCAGGTGATTTCTTTACCACTGGGATATGTTTTACCCCATAATGTTAATACTACCAATAAGTAGTTTTTGGTCTCGTTATCTGCCAAATACACACCTGCCAAACCTATATCACAGGTGACGAAAACTAAAAGAATAGTCCAATTAACTTAGAAGTAAACATTCAATTTATTATTTCAGTATGAAGGTTTCTGAATTATACTGCTGTTTCATCAAGAAAACATGATACATCAATTGATGGACAGTTATTTTGATGTTTTGTAGCCAGTTTGACAACTGGTGATTTATTTTGTATTAGAAAATAATGTATATTATTTCTGGCCTAATGGGATAAATATTATAAAACATTAAAACCAATGGATCAATGTTGAAGAATTTCGAACTTGTCGAAAATTTAATAATCTGCGACTAGTGGAGTACTGTCTTAACACTCGGTCGACAAAAACTGGTGGGTTTACTTGTTAAGCATTGTGCAAATTATGCAATGCAGAGTTAGCTTGGGTACTCACCAAATTCACCAACTGCAAATTTTATTTTAGTCTGGCGAAATAATTTCATGTAATAATTGACATTTTTAAAGAAAATAACTGACAATTTCTGCAATTTTTTAAGTTTAATAGACAATTTGGTGAATTGTTTTGCTCACCCTAAACCCCAGTGCCAGAGATCTAATGTTGGATAGGCGTGCCTGAACCTCTTTTGGACATAGGGATGTTAATAAAGTACCTGTAACCCATCTATCCATTCTGTGAAACCGTTAGCTCGAGTCGCCTCTAGCCAGACCCATATTTATTTTTAATTATTTTTTTATTATTATTATTACTTCTTTTTTTTAAAAGCCACAAACACAGAAACAAAGACAGCTTTTGTATTTTTGTACATTACAAACATGATGATGATGAGATGAATGATGAAGCCACAGTATTTCCATTTTGGTATGGGACTACTTGACAGGTCCGTGCTCCAGCTGAGCTATCTCAGTATCACCCAAACCCGGGGTACACGGAACCTGCAGTGCATGCCAGGTAATCATCCCTCATGTGGGGTCATACACTCGGGAGACACACCCATAATCGCACCCATGAAGTGGGTGAAACTCGGTGTATGTGGCCTTACACCTACCCATCGAGCCTAGCAGTGCACTCACTCTGGGTTGGAGCAGGTACTGAACCCAGTACCTACCAGCCAGATGTCCGATGGCATAACCACTACACCACTGAGGCAGCCCTACCCATATTGATATGTTGTAGTTGATGTCCGATCCTACAAAACAATTGTTTTGTAAATAATTTCAGTTTGGTTTGACATAAGAAGAAAAATAAAAGTGTTTGGAAGTAACAAAAATATACTATTTTTGTGTGCAATTTTTAAAACAATCAGCTCAGAAATAAATAACTAGTAGTAAATCTCATAGTATAAAAAAACGTCCCTTAGTAGAGGTGACTCGAGCTATGAAAAAGGAAATGTTTTATTTAACGACACACTCAACACATTTTATTTACAGTTATAATATGGTGTCAGACCACATAGATATTGAGGGAAGAAACCCGCTGTCACCACTTCATGGGCTACTCTTTTTCAATTAATTAGCAGCATGGAATCTTTTAAATGCACCATCCCATAGACAGGATAGCACATACCACGGTCTTTGATATACCAGTCGTGGTGCACTGGCTGGAGCGAGAAATAGCCCAATAGACCCACTGACAGGTATCGATCCCAAACTGACTGCGCATCAAGCGAGCGCTTTACCATTGGGCTACCATCGATGTCCCAAACTGCATTCACCTAACGACAAAAACACGGAAATACTATTCTATATTTTTCAGCTACGATACGTGAAACAAAATAGATTGCAATCAATTAACATAAAAAATAAACAATGTGAATGTAAAACAAATCCATTCTAGTAAACAAAAGTGAAACACCCTCCGGTAAACAGGAAAGAGTGCGACATTTCTAACTGCGTTCAGGTGCATGTTTGCAAAAAGTACTGAAACGCGCATGTGTGGTTCGTCATTTTCCATTTTTAAGGCCACTGCATGAAAAAATATATGTTTCTTAACTATGCATAGTTGACGAACACTTAGTTTTAAAAAAAAATTAAAAGGAAAAATTCAATTTGCCAAGTGTTCTGGTCTGGTCTGCGTTTTATCAACACACATCGCTAAACACTTGATATCAATACTGATAGGCAATATGTTTATACCAGTGAATAGTTTGTTAAAAAATATTTTTTTTAATGAATTGATTCTTAATTACCAGGTAACACAATTTATACACTCAAAATTATTTACAATTGTTATGAACGGATTATGAATACCATTCACTACAACAGAGGCACAAAAATGTAGCATACTTTTTGCAGATCGAATATAATAATTGAAAACAAATTCTAACAACAGGGGTCTTAAACAAGTTAAAGGGACATTCCTAAGTTTGCTGCAATTTTTAAAATGTTATCAACTAACAGACTTATTAACGATTGTAATTACATATCAAATACATTTTTCTGCATACAATATTAGTGGCTGTATATCAAATGTGTTTCTGATCGTTCTAATATTTGTAGTAGGTTAAATTTCATTTTATTTCCCAATCTAATTAAAATTAGCTTCACTATTACATGTGGATCTAACACCAGCTAGTTGGAGCTCATGTCCACCAATCAAAACCTTACTTGCAGAATCCTGCCAGTGATTTAAAAATAATTTGAAAACATTCCGAATTGTCCTGAGGGTATACAACATGTTTCGTGTGAATTACGAATGCCTTAAAACATGTTTTATTTTATAAAATAAATAATTTGTAATGTAAAACTGAAAACTTTTTTTTTTATAAATAAATAAATATTTTTAATGTAAAATTGAAGACTGATAACCCACCCCTTACGTATTGATATGGTTTGCTGTACTGCGGCCACTAAAATAGACTCGCCCGATATTTTTAGAATTTGTATGCTCCCAAATAACGTTATAAATGGCGAAGTGTGATTGGTCAATACTTAAATCATTATTTACAGACGAAATGTTACCTGGACATTGGGGACTACGCAGTGTTGTTAGCAATCCGATTAAAATTAGTTCTGCTGGTCTAAATAAGGCATTCGTAATTCACATGAAACATATCGTATACCCTCAGGATAATTTGGAATGTTTTCAAATTGTTTTTAAATCACTGGCAGGATTCTGCAAGTAAGGTTTTGATTGGTGGACATGAGCTCCAACTGGCTGGTGTTAGTTCCACATGTAATAGTGGGAGCTAATTTTAATTAGATTGTTTATTTCCTAAAATAATTTAACAAAATCCAGTTTGGGCTTCTTACAAATAGTAAGATGACCAGAAACACATTGAATATACAGACACTGATATATTCGAAACAAGAAAATATATTTAATATGTAAGTTTAATCGTAGAAACATTTTATCAGTCGGAAACATCTTACAATGCGAGTGCGAATACTTTTTACATGCTCATATACCACTAGAGTTTCGAGCATGTCCGTCCCGGGGCCTGTCTCTGGATAGCCAGGGACTTGTCCCGGCACAGAAAAAAAATTAAGTGGACAATTTAGAAATTTACATCCAAAAATTAAATAGTGGGCCTTTAAAATTTTGCTGCGCATCCCTATTAATTAGAGAAAATTCTACTCATTACATTTGGTCGCTAGATTAGATCGGTGGCCTGACTTGGGATGGAGGGGGGGGGGGGGGGGGTTAGAGTTGAAAATAGGCAGAATTTTGAAAATAGCACAAACTCAGGGATGTCCCTTTAAATATCGTAAAAATTAAAATTTAATTTAAATGCTTTGGTCTTGTTGATCTGGTTCGTGTGCTGGTTCATGCACTGAATGTTAATTCATCTTTCTCCATTTTAAGTCAATTTCTACGAGTCATGTGGACCCGATATCTGTAATTTTAAGGAATGAAATTATAAACAAAAACGGTTTTAACTTTTAGGGGTTTGTAAAGTTTGTATTTAGATACTTACTTTCTTAAAAAAACTTTTTTTATGAAAATGTTACTGAACTGTGAAGAAAAACCTCATAAATGAACGACATGCCGATGATAGCAAATCGGATGCTGATTGCGCGAACCGTGCACGAGAAAACAAAGTGAACGGAATTGGAAGCAGTTAGGGACGTTGACGATACGTCTCGCCCCCGAGTTATGAACTGTACGGTCAAAGAATAGCCATATGTTTTAAATTATAACCATTATTTACGATTCGATGTGCATCAAATGTACACGCAATTAACTCTTTTTGGTTATATAACAATAAAATAAAATATTAAACAAAATAAAATTAAAACAAACCTTTGTAATAAAGGGAGATAACCAACAAACATCAACACACTGGAGTTATTCGTCCAGGATAGTTGGTAATTTCTTCCACTGATTCTTGAGTCCAGTGTAGAATATTTTACATATTGAAAGTTTTATTTCATCGATCGATCAATCCATTGATTGATTGATTTGATATTTTGATTGATTGATTAATAAAATACTTTGATTGACTGTTTGTTTGATTGATTTATTTAGGTATTTTATTGACAAAAGGGATGAGTTCAGAAGTTCAGTTTTCAAATAGTCTACATGGGTCATTCTACAATTTCTGAATATTTCCTTATCTCAAGTATCAAAAAATAAACTCCATTTAAAATTAATAAAAATAATGTATTGATTGTACATTTTGATACTCAGCAGAAAGTTAACGTGAATTTTCAGAACATTTATTTATTTATATAATGACAGTCTCTCTTAATGTCATTTCCGTAACATATTTAAAACAATGTTTTATATTATAATTAAATATAAACATTTTTCTTTTTAAAGTTTAACTGTAACATACATTAATATCTTAAATGTATAAAAGCATTTGTGCCCTAAAATAACTTTACTAAAATATACTTACATGTGAATTCATGTTCAAGTTTGAAATTATACCTTAGGGCAAGCTAATTATCACAGTGTATGAACCTATGGGTTAATAATCATCTTATTTGTGTTAATGTGGGGCTGTGTTGTGTTTTCATACAATTTGTTTTACACGAGGTTCAGCGCAGACCTGTCTTACGTGTAGGAAAATTATTAATTTATAATAATAATTTAAATAAATAATAATAAAATAAAAATATTTTATATGCACCATCCCACAAACAGGATAGCACATATAACAGCCTTTGATATACTAGTCGTGGTGCACTGTCTGGAACGAGAAATGGCCAAATGAAACCACGGAAGGGGATCGATCCCAGACTGACCGCGCAGCAGGCGAGCGCTTTACCACACAATACAAAAACGTGCCTTTTTAATTAAAAAGTCCATAAGCCAATGTGATCGCGAAGTGGACACAATTTTTATTTAAGATTATATAGCTAATGCCTAGTATTATATTTGGTAAAGGATAACTATTCAATTTAGCTGACCTAAGATTTTATGTAGGCCTATGATTAATCACATATAACGTTCGTATCGATATCGTTCAAAATAATATCCTGAATCTATCTAACTCTCCCCCCCCCCCCCCCCCCCCAGCATTAATTTATGGACCAATTTATCACTGAATATTACAAATTCCACATCTAGAAATTGTTTCAAGAACAAATTAAAAGCAAAAGATTTAGCAGTCTCTGCACATTTTTATGAGAGTGAAAGGAAGCTACAAATACTGCAGTGGAGACTTCGACAAGGAATAAGCGATCTAAATGGCAGCAAATTCGCACGCTTCATTGAAGAAAACCCATACTGTTCCTGTGGTCATTATGTTGAAGGTTTGGAATAGTTCCTATTATTTTGCCCCTCTATACAACAGAGAGCGCCAGACCTACTTATCCGTTAAAGCACACAAATTTAAATATCAACATTTATTATATAACATTTAGTGAAATATCTTAAAATATCAGTGAAATAAAAGTGCTATCAGTCACTCAGTGACGATAACACATTTTAGAGTGAAAATTTCACTATTTCACTCTAAAATGTGTTATCGTCACTATAGAAAGCGTTACCTTCACTGTAAGAAAGCCGGAACTATTTTGCTGCTGGCATTTTAAAAATGAAGGTAAATTGCTAAAAGTTATATTATAAATAGAAAATTTAATGTTTTTTGAAGTTTGCAATCATATCACATTCGTCGCGCAAGCGCGACTCGTGAGATATAATTGCAAACATCACTCGATGAGATATAAATCATATTTGACAAAAAACATGAAATTTAATATTCTCTATGTCACATGCTTCTTATCCTTTCTTCTTCTTTGGTGTTCTAATTTATATACAATTATTTATATTTGAAAAGGTTAAAAATGTAATAGATTTACTTTACTCAACACTAAATACACTACTTCTTCTATTTTTCTCAACATTTCCTTGTTGATCAGTTATTACTTCAACTGTATATTATAAGGAAATGTCTTTCCCAGCTGTTAATATATAAACAGAAATAAATATAGTTTAAATGAAGGTAAATTGCTCGAACAAATGATAAATCGCAGAAAAGTTCCTATAGCTAATCTTCGTAATTTATTTATTATTTAATCCCAATTATAGTGTAGAAACCCTAGATATATTCAATTTACAGTAGCGGATCCAGAAAATCTATTGGAGGGGGTGGGGTATTACAATTATATATGACCAAAGGCCACAAACGTTTCCGAAGGGATTCATCGGATTCTCCAACGTAAACAATGTGTGTGTGGGGGGGGGGGGGGGGGGGGGGGGGAGCAAAATTTATGGTGTGGGGCCGGGCCCCAAGTACCCCCCTTAGATCTGCTACAGGTTTCAAAGTTGTCGAATTCTCTACCATGTCCGACCCAAGATCAGTTTAATAAAATTTCCTCTTCTCCCTTCGACCCTCCCCTTTAGAATTTCTCTCTCGATGCCAGTGGTTGCTAAAAAAAAGTATCTTGCTTTTAAATTCTGCAGTACTTAGTTTTTATGTTCGGTCTTTAACTAATGATGTTAATAGTATATTAACGAAACGTTGAGAAAATTCAGTGGTTAAAACAGAGTTGTGTTAACTCATATTAGGACAAAACGACTCCTCGGTAATTCCTTAAAAACCAAAGGATAAACAAACCTGTTGCCAAGGAACGATATGTCATCATTACCGATAACTCCGTATATCAATTCAATTCAGTTTATTCGTAAATACATCAACAGTATAAATGAGTTGTGCCACGTATATTGTGCAAGCTAAAAACATATGACAATGATAGAAATCTAAATTTGTTAAACATAGGATTAAAAGGACATTGTATAAGTCCATGAGGAATATATACATATTAAAATTAATTTTACTCAATGATAAACAGCCAATCAAATTATATATACACGTAGATCATAGAATAAGATTTCAGTGCTCCTCAAACTGTTTCAGATCAGCATATACACGTATATCATGTTAATTAGTAGGTTTGGATGGGTTGATGTTAAGTAGTTTATCCCGCTCATTAAACATTTCCGTGCAAAACTTACCAACTATAGAAGACAGGTTTGCAGGACAGTCAAGAATGAAAAATAGTTTTTCTTATTTAAGAGTTTTAAATAATGGACATTGTTGATCAAGTTTCTTTTATATAGCAAGTCTCTCTCTCTCTCTCTCTCTCTCTCTCTCTCTCTCTCTCTCTCTCTCTCTCTCTCTCTCTCTCTCTCTCTCTCTCTCTCTCTCTCTCTATATATATATATATTTTTTTTTTTGGTTGTTGTAAGCATGACATTTATTTATAAATGTAATTTATCTTCTACACCATAATTACATATTTTGCCCAATCTATCTTCCCTTTTAATGTTCCTGTAGGCTAACTGCCTCGCTCAATTTCTAATCTGTGTGCACATATGCGAAATTTTGCTATAGCTCTTCTAAAATTGTTTATTTTTTTATTTTAGTTAATTACGGAGATAAATTATATGGTTTTATAAGATGTTTGTAATAATAATGTTTCCGATTCCACGAGTTTGTTTTGATAATATGTTAAATATTTTTGATGAAATATATTTTTTACATTTTGTCCAAACTGTTTTTGTTCATGTGGTGTAACATCTAATGAATTTATAATAATGTTATTTGTTTTAAACATAGCATGTGCCAGCTATTGGTAGGCTCCCTTCTGAATCTAATGTTTTGCTACATAGCACAGTATCAGCAAGTAATGAACGATTTAAAGGAAGGTTTTCTAAATGGGCCCAGTATTTGGACACACGGACATTTATATCAGTTATTAAGGGGTGTCTTCCTAACTCACCCTTACATGCTATATTTGTTGTATTTCTTCCAACTTGAAGATTAAGTTTGCAGAATTTAATATGTAAGTAGTAGGGAGGCCTGTTGGGCGTCATGACCTACTTTCCGTGACCTTGACGACGTCACGGCCTTGTCACGTGACCTCGTCCTACTGACCTACTTTCCGTGACCTTGACGGCGTCACGGCCTTGTCACGTGACTTCGTCCTACTGACCCGGCCCTGACCTACTTAGACTGACCTTGACCTTGATGACGTCACGGCCTTGTCACGTGACCTCGTCCTACTGACCCGGCCCCCACCTACTTAGACTGGCCTACTGTGCCGTGTGCAACGTCCTACTGACCCGCCCCCCAACCTACTTAGTCTAGTCCTGACCTATTTAGCCCGGCCCCGATCCGTCGTACTTAGCAACGTCCGTGCTATCCTGTCTGTGGGAAGTGTAGGATCCCTTGCTACTAATGGGAAAGTGTAGCGGGTTTCCTCTCTAAAACTGTGAAAAGTGTGTTTGACATCCAATGGCTGATGATTCATAAATCAAGGTGCTCTAGTGGTGTCGTTAAACAAAACCACTTCTAAGGACTCAGCCCGACGCGAGGTATTGTTTAATTTTAGCGCACTGAATGTTGAATGGTTATCACTGACACTGTTTACATCCGGGAAGCGGTGGTATCCTATTTTATTGTCGGTGACAATATTCTTCGGAACTAGAAGTTACATTCTTATAGACGTGAAAATTGAAATGATTTAAATAGGTGTAAAATAGAATTCTCGTCCCACTATGTCTCCCGCACTAGCAAGATTATTAAACCATTTTAACATACCCAAAGAACGCACTTCGCCGCTCGCATATATGTATATGTGGTTTAAATGACAGGTTTTGTTTACATGTGTGAAGTAGTCAACTGCGAACGAGTTCGCGTCCAGCGCGGAAGGTACGCCGTTTGTATTTTAAGTGGGGAAATTAAAAAAATTCTGTTATTTTAAAAAAATTTAATAATTTATAGTTTATTTATTTGTTTTTATTTATTTGTTTGCTTATTTATTTATTTTTGATGTTACGAATTTTTTAAAGCAGCCTCCTTTCACCTTTGTACAACCAGCCTATATATCACCTGTAGGGCGGGGGTCTGTATAAGTAGGTTGTTTTGAAATTTAACATTTCATGTTTAAACAGCAGTTTAATTAATTTATATTAGATTTTAGGGTACATATATATATTCACACTCATATATGACATTTACGCTTTAAATGTGTACCCATGTATACAGAGAAGATTTAAAACTAGTATACCTTTAGAGATGTATTGTGATTTTGTTTTTAGTCAGTGGATGTAACCTATTAAATATACAGAGATTGTGTTGTTCAATGGTTCAATGCTACCCATCATGTACACATCTAACAATTTTGGAACAGGTGATCAATGTAATTTGCATGGTCCCCACAATTAGGCATGACTGATATACAGTGGATTTACAGTGAAATTTGAAATTTTCAAATCATTGACAATATATATTGTAGTGAAAACAAAACACAGTTCCTACATCCATCCGTCCATCGTTTTGAGCGGAGAGACACTGGTCATACCTATCACACACATTCATTCAAACACTCCTGTCTTTTTTTTCTTTCTTTTTTAAAATACATTTTTGAGGGTATTGAGTTCCTTTTCCTAATAGTTTTATTATTATGAGTTAGTTATTGAAAGTTTATTTATTTGTTTTTATTTTTTTTTTTTTTTTTTTATTTATTATGTTACGATGTTTTTTTCAAGCAGCCTCTAATAACCCTGTGGGGACGGGACGTAACTCAGTGTTCCCTCAATGTGCGGTCGGTCTGGGATCGATCCTCGTCGGTGGGCTCATTGGGCTATATCCAGCCAGTGCTCCACAACTGGACAACGGCCGTGGTATGTACTATCCTGTATGTGGGATAGTGTAGGATCCATTGCTGTTATTCAAAAAGAGTAGCCCATGAAGTGGCGACAGCGGGTTTCCTCTCTCAATATATGTTTGGTCCTTAACCATATGTCCATATAACCGTAAAATAAAATATATTGAGTAAATAAAACATTTCCTTCCTTGTAAAATAAAGATTAATTGAACACAAATATTTATTTTGTTTTAGTCATAGGGAAAGAAAGACATATTTGTCTCGAAGAAAGGAATGTTTGTTAAAAAGAAAGGAATGTGTGTGTGTGTGTGTGTGTGTGTGTGTGTGTGTGTGTGTGTGTGTGAAACACTCCAACCCATTGCTTTGAAGAAAGAACGCGTGACTGCAACTCAACGCTCCAACCTAACCTATGATCTTTAACTGCATTTTAAACACAAGTATTTCCCTAGAGTACAAGCCAGTACAACCAGTGTATTATGTCTGGTATATCAAAGGTCGTGGTATGTTCTGTCTTGTACACACAGCTCTTGCTACTATAAAGTAGCGGTAGAAATATCCAATCACAAATCTAGTCATAGAGTAAAAAACACAAAAAACAAACACAATGGTTTGGTTTTTCATTTATTTCTAAATTACAAATCACAGACACATATATAAAATGGGCACACATTGTGTTACATCGAGAGGCCTTAAGGGCGACATGTGAATAATATGAGTGTTCATTTCTCTTCATCTTCGTCCTCCTCATCAGTATCATCATCATCGGTATCGTCGTCATCTACTTCGTCCAAATATTCGCCGATCCAGGAACGATACTGATTTAATTTAGAACGAATCTGTGGTCTGACATCTCGGTTAGGATTCACAGACTGTAGAAGTTTCCTCGTGTTGGGGCCTTTGTCAAAGTAATGCATATAGGTCAGAAAGCGAGAGTACGTGTCTTTAAATAACTTCCATTGTAAAGTCTTCATGTTTCTTTCGATGGCATCTTGGGACATGTTTTTTTCTTCGTAGCGTTTCCTCTTGCTTTCGATGTAGTCATGATTGATGTCGAATTCACGTTCCACCATGAGACGAATGCCTTCGTTTTCCAGGTCGGGCGACAGCTCTTTTTTTTTTTCAGTTCCCTCTTCGCACGTTTTAAATCGCAGATGTCGCTGCAAGTCGCTACCGTCTTTAAAGACCAGACCACACGTATCGCAAGACTGCATCCTCTTGACTTTTTTCAGATAGGGTTCCACCTCATCTTCTTCTTCGTCGTTACTTTCGTAGGCGGGTATGCCTGGTAGTTTTCTTTTGAATGCGTTTCTTTGCATGATTTGCACGTAGAGCTCTTTCTCCGTCGGTGGCTGCAACTCTTCTGAAACATTCGCCGTTACGTTCGTGCTTTTATACCATTCGGACGGCTCTGTCTCTAAACCATTAGGTCGAAGGCGCCAATGTTCGGGCGTGGTCGGTTTCAAGTCCACCAAGAGATATCCGTAGGGCCTGTGGGTAGCTTCCTCAAACCGCTGCATGAAATGACGAGTATTTCCAGGATACATCTGCTGTGCCAAGGTTAGGACTTGCTGCTTGTCGATGGGGTTGTTGAACAGTGCCAGGTAATGACAGTTTCTTCTCTGTGTCGGGTCCTTGCTGTTATAGAGGTTCTGGTTGATGGCAATCACAGAGAGGTTTCTGTGGTGACTTCCTTCCGTGAACAGGTCGGTGATGCGAGGGTCTTTTCCAGCTGTAGACATCAGGTCGTCCAACACGATGAGATTTCTGACTCTCGAATCCAAATAACGATCCTTTTCCAAATTCTCGGGTATGCCTTGAACAAATTTCACTCGAGCAACCTTTTTGATCATATCATAGAGGGGTTGCCATGGTTTGTAGAGCCAGATGATGCGCTGGGGAGGCGGCTGGATTTTACCATCCCTTAGCAGTTTGTACAACAAAAATGTCTTTCCACACGACGTGGGTCCCGACACGATCATGGTGAACGGATGTAACAATCTTAGGGGCTGCTGCTGCTGTTGCTGCTGCTGCTGCTGCTGTTGCTGCTGCTGCTGCTGCTGCTGCTGCTGCTGCTGCTGCTGCTGCTGCTGCTGCTGCTGCTGCTGTTGGGAAGACTTATTGTCAGATTCCAAGAGTCCATGTTTATTTCGTACGTGCCGAGTTAGGTCGTTGGTCCAAACATATTTTTTTTCGCAAATGCGACACTGATTCATGTTGTTGACTGTTGAAGTGTTCGATGTGAACTGACGATGTTGAAACTGCCATGCCCCCTTTTATAGCCTTCTCAGAAATGCTTGTGCCGTTTTTGCCCAGTCTGCTCTCGTCGTTTCTGTTCCACGCCACTCTGTTCTCGTTTCCGTTTCAGATCGGCCATGGCTTGCTCTACCACCTGTTGCGTTGGGGAGACCATGACAACATTGGGTGCCGGGGGTTTGTTCTGTTCCTCTTTTTCTTTTTTCCATGTACGGTCATACAGTTCTAGACATCGATCCACACTGTACATGATCTGACTTTGCCCACCACGTTGAATTTCGAAGTGAGGTTGAAGTTTGCCTTGTGCCTGCAGTTTGTAGAAACGGGTCCACTTGTCTACGTCGGGAACGTACAGCTTGTACTGGTCTGACATGTTGCTCCTCTGAAGGTTCTATCTCAAATGGTGATGGTTTGTGACAGACATCCTGCATATCTCCAGCTATCCGTGACCACTGACCATACGGTTTTTGCTTTCATCTGATCCAGGTGACTGTCGTCCAAAACGAAGGCTAACAAAGGGGTGTTTTGTTTCAATATACGTTTTCTAGTTCTATTCATCACGGCAGGTGATACGAGCATTTTCATCATGTTCAGATATTCATTGTTAGACTGTAAAAATCGACGTTTCTGTCCTGCTCCGACGTGAATACGTCCGTCCAGCAACCCTTGAACGATCTCCACGAAGGCCAACATTTGTTCTTCATTCATATCATTCAGTAATCCCAGAGTCATATGGTAATCGTGAATATTCGTCATCAGTTTTAAATAATTGTAATGTTTTAGAACGTATTCAGACATGTTTCAAAACCAAAAGGGCTGCGGCTTTATGTAGTCACCGTCACTGGTCCCGTGATAAATGAGGCTGGATTGCCATCTGCGTCCTGTATATAGATGTCCACGATCTGCACATCGTCCAGTCTCATGGGTACGTAATGATAGTTTGGAAACACAAAAGATCTTTCCTTTTTATTCCCCATCAAACAGATGCGTCTCAGCAAGGGCTCCTTTCTTTCTACAACGTGTGAGCTGTAGCAGATGTTGGAACACACGTAAATGTCATGGCTGTCTGATTTTCTCGAAACTTCCCAGTTCTGAATGGTGATTTCGGTGGCTGCTACCACCCACTTTTTCCCGAGATGTAGTCTGTCATATAGATTGACTCTAAAAGACCAGTGTGTGTTGTCGGGAAAGTAAGACGTGCTGTCTGTACTTCGAATGGTAATGTACTTATCCATGGTGCTTATTCGTTTTGATCTTGGGATTTGGCAGCAAATAACCCAAGCTACTGCTGAGTAGTGCTGTCCACAAGTTAGAATTACCTTGATGAAGAGATAAGTTGATGATACACGTAATCACCACCACGTATATGATGATGATTTGAGAGAAAAATACCGTTTCCGATTTGGCCACACGTTTACAAAAAAATGTCCAGGTATCACCCGAATGACTTCTTGACAGAGGTTGTGTCTCTACAATTTCTTCCATGATAATGAAAAGTCAAACATGTGCTTAGGTCTTTTATACTGTCTGATATCGAACAACGTCTGCTTCTTGAATCCACGAATTGTACTTCTTAGGCCAGTGAAGTCATTTGACCAACACTTCTTTCTGTTTGTTACGAGTTCTCCTTTTCACAATGTCTTGGATACGGTACAGTTGATCAAGATTCTCAGTCACCTTTTGAAGTTCAGCTGCACAGAATGTCCCTTCGATGGCATCACCACCCCAGTCCTTTAATTTGTACAAGTCTTTACCTTGAGACCAGTACCTTTTCTCAATGGTAAATATTTCGCCAGACCATTTCTCTTGGTATTCCCGATCAAAGGTGCCCCGAAGATGACTGACTCGTACTTTATCACCTATGTTAAATGTAAACTTCTTTTTGTGGATTGCCTTTTTAGGTTTGATCAGGTACTGAGACAGACGGACCTCTCCTTCGTTCGTTTGGTTGACACTGGCTGGTGTTTGACCTAACATTCGATGCTTGGTGTGGTTATAGCTATAGACGACCTTGTCTAGGACATCCATGTACTTGTAAGTAAAGTTGTTTAACATGTAGCGATAGAGACGCATTTTGATGGTTTTAATGACCCGTTCGGCATAACTTGCTTTGGTTTTATTTAGAGCAAACAGCTGCGTTATGCCATGCGACTTCAACAATGCTTTGACCTTATGGTTCTTGTATTCTGACCCTGAATCGGAGTGAAACAGTTTGGGTTTTCTGGACTCTAATTTCCAGAATTCTGTCAAAGCATCTACCACGTCGTTCCCCGTTTTCGACTTGAGTGGTAGCACCCACAAGTACCTGGAGAACAGGTCAATGATCACCATGAGGTATCTCACCCCGTCATTGTATTTAGCCAAACTGACCATATCCATTAGATCGGATTGCCAGTGACTGTCTAACCCTTCCACAACATAGGTATTACGTGGAAACGTTCGCCTCACTTGATGTGTCATGGTATAGGTCTCTTGACCTTTCAACCATGACTTAATACGTGTCAGAGGAATTTTAAATTTACCCTCTGCTTTAACAGCTTGATACAGTTTACTAGGACCTGCATAACTCCCAGGATGTTTTACATCGTAGTAAATAGACTCTAGGTACCTTTCCCACCGAGACATGGTTCTCAACTGGCCTATAGGTCACAAAGTCATGCTATTTATAAATAACAGAAGGATACAACACAAAATTTTATTACTAAACAACAAAAATGTAGTACATAAAATATATGACAAAACATACAGTTATGTCAAAAACATTCAAGTGTCTCACACGTGTTTGAAACAGTTAATGTCTCAACACGTTATTGTTCTAAGTAGTCAGGGTCGGGTCAGTAGGACGTTGCACACGGTACAGTAGGCCAGTCTAAGTAGGTCAAGGTCAGTCTAAGTAGGTCAGGGTCAGTCTAAGTAGGTCAGGGCCGGGTCAGTAGGACGTTGCACACGGCACAGTAGGCCAGTCTAAGTAGGTCAAGGTCAGTCTAAGTAGGTCAGGGCCGGGTCAGTAGGACGAAGTCACGTGACAAGACCGTGACGTCATTAAGGTCAAGGTCAGTCTAAGTAGGTCAGGGTCAGTAGGACGAGGTCACGTGACAAGGCCGTGACGTCATCAAGGTCAAGGTCACGGAAAGTAGGTCATGACGCTATATAGGCCCGGGTACTACTTATGTATCTTTTCAAAAGGTTCAGTCTATTAAAGAATCCATAAATTTGTTGTAGCCTTTATTTTGTTTTCTTTGTAGCCAAGTTCCTCAAATTTCCGAATTATATAATATTATTGGTTTTACCAAAGTATCAAATAACTTATTGTACATTTATGGTGGAGATGATGAACATGCAATGAATTTTGAAGAAGTTTGAAAAGAATTTTCAAACCTTTGCTGTGGAGATTCTGTTTAGTTTTATGAAAATTACCATTTGATGTTATAGTGCAGCCTAGATATGTATATTCATTTATTTGTTTAATGTCATTTATTCCGATTTTAAATGCATGTTGCCTAACCACGTTTAGCTGTCATATAGTTTGATTTATTTGTTAATGGACATGTGCCATTTCTCAGATTAACCATGTAGTATATTAAGAGCATTTTGCAGTACAGCTAACGGTTCATATATTATTAGTTACATCAAAAGGGAAAACGTTTTTCTGTTAATTGTTCTCAGTTTATTATCTTTCACAATTAGTTAAATTTGGTAAAAAAAAAAAAAAATAATAATAATAAATTGCCTGTAATACTATCATAAATCTCGTTACACTCAAAATTGTTTTATTATTATTGATAATTTTATTAAATTTATTATTATTGTTTAACTTATTAATCAATGACTTAACTTTTCCAAATGAAGTATGTGACCCGGTAGTTCTTTATAAAGAAAGTTTATCTCATCTTCTTTGGGCTGATGATTTGGTAGAACAAGTGCCCGAACAGGCCCAATGTGCCACGATGAAATCCACATGACGTCATTTTAAATGACGTTTACTATGAATGACGTCATATCTCATCTGTAGTCTGCTTTTTTCCCAGATGGCGTCCGAAGAGGCAATAAAAGATTTATTTTTTGACTTTAATCGACAATCTCTGTTCGAGGTAACTGGAGACAGAAACAGAACGTTAAACAAGGTAAAGTACACTAAAGCACCGATTGTAATTAACGGCGTAAAATCCACAATAATCCCAGTTCAGACCAATACCCGGTCCCAGGATTTTTAATGGGGGAGGGGTGCAAATTCCTCGTGATGGGACCAACAATGGCTACGACTCCATTTTTGTTAGACTGTAAAGCGCAATGATGTAGAAGCAGGGGCGTGCGCAGGAACTTTTGCGCGGGGGGGGGGGGGGGGGAGTCGAGAAAAAATTGACCCCTTCTAGGGCTATTCTGAGGTGTTTTCTGCTGGCTAGCCGAGCTGCTTTCTGACCACATTTTTTTGGAAAGAAATTACATTAAAAATCGGGATATGAAATTTGTTTACGCCTTGAGGGGGGGGGGGGGGGGGGTCGACCCCCAAACCCCCCCCCCCCTCCCCGCGCACGCGCCTGAGAAGTAAAATATGACTGATGTGCTCTGGGCCTGTGCTAAGAGTCTGTTAAAAACAACAACAAAAAACTTTACGTGTACGTATAATGTTATTTAAATTTAATAGAAAAACAAATTGGACCTTTGGTAATTTGGTGTGGGGTGTGTGTGCGGGGTGCGTATGCACGGTATGTTTTTACGCTACACAGTAATCCGAATTACCACTTCGGCATCTCCCGTACTGAACGGTTTTTAAAACTGAAAAACATTCGAAATGACGTTTTCAGGGTTTCTTGTTACTTATTGTGACACATTTTTCACATGTCCAGATTTACTTCATTCCGATTCACATAGCGACCAACATCTGTCCGTTTCCTGGAAAAAGTTGCTTTTGGAGCAATTTCTGAACAGCTGACGCGATAACCAGCCCCAAGTTTAACCAACAGTTTGTTACTAACGTTAGCCTGCAATTTTACCGGCCTCTGTGGCGTCGTGGTTTGGCCATCGGTCTACAGGCTGGTAGGTACTGGATTCGGATCCCAGTCGAGGCATGGGATTTTTAGTCCAGATACCGACTCTAAACCCTGAGTGAGTGCTCCACAAGGCTCAATGGGTAGGTGTAAACCACTTGCACCGACCAGTGATCCATAACCATGGTTTGTGCTATCCTGCCTGTGGGAAGCGCAAATAAAAGATCCCTTGCTGCTAATCGGAAAGATTAGCCCATGTAGTGGCAACAGCGGGTTTCCTCTTATAATCTGTATGGTCCTTAACCATATGTTTGACGCCATATAACCGTAAATAAAATGTGTTGAGTGCGTCGTTAAATAAAACATTTCTTTCTTTCTTTGCCTGCAATTTTTGACTGGTTCCCGAAATAGTCATTCGGTTTACTTTGTAGCGTAAAAAACTCAGTTTAGCGAACGTTAGATACAAGCAGTTGATTGAACGTACCCCAGCTGTTCTCATCGATATACTGGGATACCGCGATATCGCGATACCTAACTATTTGGAAGAAATAAAGAAATGCACTAACATATAATATATATTATGAAGGTAAATATACTTGGGTTGCAATTTTGCTATATCTGCATCATGTCCATACCATTGTGTTGACAAATAAATGCAGTTCTAACATTAAAACAGTTGATGGAAGTACACCATAGGACTGGCTTCCGTTCAAGGGAGGTTACCACAATATCGCGGTAAATCGCAAACGTTACAATACGGTGGACCGCACGGGTCAAAAATGGCTCTTTTTGTAAACACATTTGAAGTAATGTCTAGTAAACAAACTTCAACACAAGAACGAAAAAAAGTCAACTTAAAACGCTTCGTTTTTCAATTGTAGTAACATATTTACATTTTCCAATGGAAAAGTCAGTAATAATAATTATTCTTCTGCAAGAAAGTGTGGGCATTTTTAAAAATTGTTCATCACATTAGTAAGATTCAACAGTTATATAATCAATATTTATCGAGTGAAACCAAGAATAGAACATATTAAAAGTTGTGTGTTTTGTTTAAATTGACAATAAATATAGGCATGGCCCTTAAATGTTTCCATACTTTTCTAGAGGTCGCGCGTTCTAAATATAGTAACACTGTGACAGTGTATAGCCTCGTTTTGATTGTCAACAACCAGACGAGTCTGATAGCTGTCAGAGAAGAATTGTATGCGTGTATGTTAGGTACTGGGGCTATTTATAAGCATGGGGGTGTCAGTAAAATCACACTCTCTGTTATTTTATGACCAAACAGTAAAACTATGAATACTTACCCAACATTTTGCCATTTCTTCAAATTTGTTAACGGGCAAAACAATGTGTTGTCTGTCATCACATTTCTAACAATAAACGTGCCACCAAGGGGCGTTGCGCGTGCTAAACCGCAAAAATGTAAATGCCGCGATATCGTGGAACCCGCGATATCGTGAGCAAGGAGTATACCAGAAGTGTCACAGGAAGCCGAGTTGTTACGATCTCCAACCCATCAACTTTACATTCTTCTCTTTTTTTGAGACCACGAACTTGACAAATACTTTCAGAGTTATATGAAGTATCTTACTGATATGTGAGAAGGGCTCCTTCGGTGTGTTTGTGTGGGTGGGGGGTTAGCACCCCCCAAAATCACTAACATATCACTATCACTATCACTAACACATGCAGTGGAATATAATATTTAATTCTACTGCATACCCATTCTCAATCTTGTTTTCATTTAACCAAATTAGTTAGAAATTCTGATTCATATGCATAGAGAAACAAATCGGGGTATAATGGAGCACTGATGATGCTCAAGAGGATTCCTATTTCCTGTCTATATGTCATATCCACAAGTCAGGGAGTAAGTGTATTCCCATGGGAATTTAGTGATGAAAGCAAACGACCTGGTCTAAACTTTGAATAATCATCTAAATAACAGGAAAATCTTTGATGGCACTTTGACAACTTGTTCAGGTCACCCCCAGAGTCGCCATTTTGAATATATAATGAGCAACATATATAAAGTCATATTTTCACTAAACATTTATCATTTGTTTTGAGTAGCACATGGATTAAGGAGTTTTTCGGGTCAGGAAATTCAGTTGTTATAGTTGCAATTGTTTATGTAATGTATTTTCCAAAATATTTGATATTTGAGCTATTTTGGTCTTATTTAGCTATATTGTCACTAATATTAGTTGTCAGTTCCAGTATAATAATAAAACATTCTTGCCGTTTATGGTGTTAATTTGTAAGTCTGATAAGTATAGAGAATATGTACAATCTGATAAGTGTGACAGTTAAAACACGCAGTCATCATCATCGTCATCATCCTCAAGTTCCTCATTTTCTCCCAGTTCTTCTGTTTTTGTTACCTTTGCGCATCCATCGCCATCATCTAAACAGACACACAACTCTGTGCAGCTGAGACCGATACTACAGCAGCTACAATGCTTTGAAGTGCATATATGCATATAGTAAATTCATATTAGTTACTCAGTCATATTAAAAGTTCCTATAGGTGAAATATGAAAATTAGATGAGAAATGATATTGGAAGAGTGGTTGTGTTGTGCGTTACATACATGTATACAAACAAGTATGTGTGTACATAAGACTATAATCATCTCAACGACTCATCGCTAGGGGATAATACTAGTATCTTTCAGATCTTTCTGAATACATTTTGATTTAAAATGAATAAGTGCAGTTTTTATGCACTAATGCAAATGTTTACTTTGTTCATGAGCTCTTGTACGGTGTTTTTAAATGTAAGTTTATTTAACTGTCAAGGAGTTGACCCACACAGTCAAAACTTGGTACATATATAGCAAATCATGAGTTACTCATGTTAAAAGCTGTGTTATTGTCCACGTGGTCAAACCACCCCTGGTATGCAGGTATATTTTTCACTTGTAATTTATTTTTTCTTCTCAACTTTGGAACCTAACTACACATTAATATTTCATTTGATTCAGATAAACTTTCTCATAAAGAAACATCTATAGGTATATGTTTCAAATCAAATAATAGTTTGTATCTGTGATAAATAATCAGGAAGTAATAGTTAAAATATCATTTTCGAATGATAAAAAAAGTAAACTTTAGGGGTCTCCAGGTCCGAAACTATGAGAGATATGTACAAAATGAGTACAATTATAGATTTTCCAGGTATGAATTAGCTAATACAGCAAATAGCAACTTGATATCTTTATAATTGAAAACGTTACTAGCATCCAAAAATCCTCCGAAATCACTTGACAATTTCACGAGCTCTTGTACGGGGGTACGTGGTACATATATAGCATTTGCACATGAGTTACTCATGTTAAAAGCACATGATGCTGGGTAATTGCCCACGTGGTCAAACCGCCCCTGGTATGCAGGTATATTATTCACAATTTATTTTTTCTTCTCAACTCTGGACCCTAACTACACATTAATATTTCATTTGATTCAGATAAGCTTTCTCATAAAGAAACATCTGTTGGTATATACTTCAAATCAAATAACAGTTTGCATCTGTGATAAATAATCAGGGAGTAATAGTCCTCCAAATTATAAAAAATATCATTTCCGAATGATGAAAAACTAAACTTTAGGGGTCTCCAGGTATGAAAGATATGTACAAAATGAGTACAATTATAGATTCTCCAGGTGTGAATTAGCTAATACAGCAAATTGCAACTTGATATCTTTATAATTAAAAACGTTACTAGCATTCAAAAATAATCCGAAATCACTCGACACAGTCGCGAGTGCAAAAAATGGGTCAACGAGCCCTGCATTTGACCAGTCATAATTTCAAAACTACTTAGTATTTGGACTTAAAAGTTTGCATGCATCCATCATTTATATAGATGCACAAATGGGTGAAATTTCATCAAAATCGGAGATGGTCACCCGGGAAGATTTCTGGAATTTGGTTGTTTTGGCGTGGAATGACCTATCTGCTCTTCTCACAGCCACATTTAACTAGATGAATCACTGCTTCGAGAGCAGGTGGTTGTGAGCTCATGACAGAAACCCATTCGCTGTTCTTCATCCGCCAACCATATCCTAATGGTGATGGTAGACTGGGACATGCCACCTTGTTATTGTTACATATTAGTAGCTGATAGTGTGTTCGTAGTAAGGCTTCATGTAGTGCAGACTGAATAGGTGGAAGCTTCTCTGACTGCTTGTTGCTTCTTGAATAATCACCATCTTAAATCGTGTACGCATGTGATGTTTGTCGTTGGATGATAAAGCTGACAGACCCATTTTTCAACAATGTTTACATGTTTATTCCTTTTGCAATTGTTATAGTAGTTTCTTCATATTAATCTTGGAGGTATTTGTCGAGTCTGTAATATGATAACGTATTGCAGCCTCTCCACCCTGTCGCTTCGCTCGAGTTGCTTTCTTTCATGAATGTGGCACATCGTACAGTGTTCGAGATTAAAAAAAATTGATAGTATCCCAGTTGGATAGATACGACGTATCTGTCAAATATCAGACGAATCGCCTCATATGCATCATATGTGTTTTGAATCTGATCTCTAAACAAATCTGCTAAATCAGAGCAGTTTTTGATATGCTCATGTTTTCCCAGTGACTGAACTTCTGCCATAGCATCTAGACACCAGTGCTACCCTCTATGGCTCTGAGTACTTTTCAGAATGCATGAGGTAATCATCAGAACTAGAGTCGTCTATACCGTCTTCATGTGTTTCTTTAGCAGGCAAGTTCTCGAGAATAATCATCAACATGCTCTTCATAGAGCAATGCACGGGAGTCCCATCTGCTGCAAATAATGACCGGGGAACTACTGAGAATTCATACTTCCCAATAGCTTCTTTCAAATCTATTTCTGGTCTGAACTTGCAAGCAAACATCAAGTGAGCAAACACTGGTCTGTCGTCTTTCAACTCATTAACTTTGTTACCAACTGTTAGTTTCACTTTCTTTGCCATGTTTTTCCATAATTTCAGTTTCTGAGGGTTTTTTCATAGGTGACCACAGATTTATTTTGTCAGATTTGATCTTGACTTCCACAAAAATCGCATGCAACTTGCTTCCTATTTCACCATGACTACACAGGTCATTCTTTATGTCCTCTGGCATGACATGTTTGGTGACTAGATGGAATAGAACACTAGTTTCTTCCTGAAATGGATTAGTGAAGAATCTTATTGTTGCAGTCAGAGTTTTAATATTGTGTTCCTGTCGTTCAAGTACAGCCGATGAGAAGGCATGATGCTTTGTGCATTGTGGTGAAGATTGTCCAACCACTTGTAAGTTGTGCAAGTTCTTGTGATACGAGGAAAAACTTCAGTCTAGCAGCTTCATTTAGGGTTATTCCAACTAATCCACCAGAAACTTCCATGGATCTGTTAACATGCTCCAAAGTATGATCGGCTCCAATGACATATAAAGCCACATGCTCATTTTTGTTCCATGTAGGATCCAATTGTGAGAAGCTGCGCCATGACAATATGAAGTTCACCTGGACGAAGTATCAAATGATTGAGATCTTTTCGCGCGATTTGAAGTTGCTTAGCAAGCTTATAAAGTCCCATATCGAGAGATATAACAGTGTTTCCGTCTGATCCCACAATTTTACAGTTTATCCCTTGGGCTTGCAATAGAACTGTTAGTAAAGTTGACCATTCATGGGCCTGGGCTGCTACCAATGGTGGCGTTCCAACACTTGTGATATACTTTGGGGGCTTGTTCATCAGTGACTGGTAGCCAGCCCATGGAGGAATACTAATTGTGGTGGGTGCTAATGAAATGTCACTGATATATGTTTGTTCATGTTCCACAACCATTTGGCGTTCTCCGTGTAACATATTTCTCACAAGATATCTACCTAATAGCCAGACAAAATCTGAAAGACTATCCTCTCGCTTGCTGCCACTTAACTGTATGATGTATACACTTGACTCTGGTGATGAGATGCTGGTTTGGGGCAGTCCATTAATTGACTTACACTGTTAGGTAGTGCAGAAATGGAACGATTCCGAGCAGCCCCATCTATTTTTAAGGTGCGTTGCTTGTCTCCTAATTCAGTTCGTTGATATATCGCCATTGCTGTTACATGGGTTCTCTTTCCATCACAGATATCCTCTTGAAAATCAACATTATCAATTGCAAAGAAAATATAGCGACCATGGACAACATTTGGAGGCACAGTCACATTGTCTTCAACTGCTATTTGTTTGAGAACAGTTTCAGTTAATTGTGTTTCCAAACGTAGGAGTCTGTTGTAATCAACTGACATTCCAAAGACATGTAATAGGTTGACCACGTTCTTACTCCTTATTGCCTGACGAATGGACAAGCCAACTGCCAACTGTTGTGGCATTTCACGATAGTGTTTAACTAAAACAGATGATTTGTTGATACTTTGACGGTCTGACATATACATTGTCATTGTTATCTGTACAAGTCCCACCGGCCTCGGTGGCGTCGTGGTTAGGTCATCGGTCTACAGGCTGGTAGATATTCGAATCCAAACACTGAGTGAGTGCTCCGCAAGGCTCAGTGGGTAGGTGCAAGCCACATGCACCGACCAGTGATCCATAACTGGTTCAACAGAAGGCATGATTTGTGCTATCCTGCCTGTGGGAAGCGCAAATAAAAGATCCCTTGCTGCCTGTCGTAAAAGAGTACCCTATGTGGCGACAGCGGGTTTCCTCTGAAAAACAGTGTCAGGATGACCATATGTTTGACGTTCAATAGCCGATGATGAGATAAAAAAATCAGTGTGCTTTAGTGGCGTCGTTAAATAAAACAAACTTCTTTTTCTGTGCAAGTCCCAGAATGTGTTTATGCATTTCAGATGACTTATCAGTAGCATACTCGAGGGATCCATCAAACTTCCACAATTCACATTTGTTTATAGCTTTTTGTCAGAGCATAGCTGCATCAAACAGTACCTTCATACTGGAGTCCATATCCAGTTGCGCACTGCTTCATCTCTAGTTTTTTTGACTGAGAGTCTATCAGATTTATTACTCCGTTTGGGCTTGTGAAATTCAATATCAGGAATCTCCATCAGTAATAATTGCTTAAGTGCCTTACGGTCATATATTGGATCCTTTACATTGCTGTGTATCATTTTTGCAATTCTGTAATATTTGGATATTTTCCATTTTGTAGTTCTTCTTCGACCATACTAAGAATTTTAATTCTCGTAGCAACTTCATCCACTGGAATACCATCTGTGTGATTGTCATCCAAATTCCTGCGCAATACATTGGTCACACTTGCTGCCTAACAGTTCTTATGGTATCGTACAGCTATGGCATGAGCGTCATTCAGGTCAAGGGCTGTACTGAGTTTTACCAGCAGTTTTTGATTGTTACTTTTTTCTATTGCTTTTCTAAGGGAGTTACCAACATTTTCTGTTGCAACTCTGTGCAGTGTATTGTACTTTTTCCCCATCACAGAAGAAACAGAGATCTGTTTTATAAGGATTTGACTGAGATAGCGTTAGCTTACTTTCCGTGTCAGGATGAATGTCCACAGGCCTTCTTTTTGTGTCCACTTGTCATTAAAATAAATGCATACAAAAATGTAAACAACGTTCTTCGATTCTATTAAAGGTGCATTAACTTCAAATACCAATGTCAACAATAATGCAATTATTTTTATAAAATACACCACTGGCAATGTCACACATTACCAAATCCTCGCAATAACTCGTATTATAAAACTTTTTTTGAGCTGGGGTTGGGGTGGGGGGTTAACAAAAATGTCTAAACTGGTTCATGGTAGCTCTAGAAACATGCCAGAAATGGATTCCCCGATCTGAAAAACATATGATTACATATTTTACATTGTTTATTTGATTAATATTGACACTTTGATGGAATATTACTGTCACCTAATTAAATATTCAAAATGGCGACCATAGCTGCCATCTAAACAATTTCTCCGAGTTCCATCAAAGTGTTTTTGGTAATATACAATATACCTAAGATATCTGACCAGGTGATTTGCTTTCATAACCAAATTCCCACGGGAGCTTATTTTATAACACTTGCTCCCTGACTAATATACCGGCCTCGGTGGCGTCGTGGTCAGGCCATCGGTCAACAGGCTGGTAGGTTCTGGGTTCGGATCCAGGTCGAGGCATGGGATTTTTAATCCAGATACCGACTCCAAACCGTGAGTGAGTGCTCCGCAAGGTTCAATGGGTAGGTGTAAACGACTTGCACCGACCAGTGATCCATAACTGGTTCAACAAAGGCCATGGTTTATGCTATCCTGCCTGTGGGAAGCGCAAATAAAAGATCCCTTGCTGATAATCGGAAAGAGTAGCCCATGAAGTGGCGACAGTGGGTTTCCTCTAAAAATCTGTATGGTCCTTAACCATATGTCTGACGCCATATAACCGTAAATAAAATGTGTTGAGTGCGTCGTTAAATAAAACATTTCTTTCTTGACCTGACTAATATATGTTGTCACTGAGGAAGTCCAACTATCACTTAGGTCTGTCTCCATATCCTTTTTCGGGCGGGACGTAGCCCAGTGGTAAAGCGCTCGTCTGATGCGCAGTCAGTCTACGATCGATCGCCGTTGGTGGCCCATTGAGCTAGTTCTCGTTCCAGCCAGTGCACCACAACTGGTTTATCAAAGGCCGTGGTATGTGCTATCCTGTCTGTGGGATAGTGCATATAAAACATCCCATGCTATATGTGGAAAAATGTAGCTGGTTTTCCCTCTAAGACTGTATGTCAAAATTACCAAATGTTTGACATCCAATAGCTAACGATTAATAATCAATGTGCTCTAGTGGTGTTAAAAACAACAGCAAAAACCAGTATATTTTAGTCTTTACGATTTGTCCATAACTTAACCAAAAAATTAAAGCTAAAAATATTAATTTGTTTAAATATTTTTAAAACAATGATTCAACATGAAATGGCAACTTGGCGAATAGTTATTTAAAACAAAAGAAGAAGAAGAAAGTGATGATTAACATAAATATAAAAATTCAAGATTTAAATAAAAACACGGTGTAAAGAACTGTGCGAAAATACAAATATCACAGATAGATACTGACTTTTACTCAAAATTTCAATTGTATCTCGAAGAAATTGGCCATTCTCAAAGAGAATGTTACATCCCTGCACCACGGTGAGGTTACAGCACGCGCAGGGGAAGAAGAAGAAGAAGAAGAAGAAGAAAGAGTTATGATGTCAAACATCGTAGGCCTATTCAGAAATCTTCTTGCCTTAAATTCAGACAGATTTATCTAGCACCGTGCAAAAGCTGGCTAATCAGTTTGTTTTAGAAGGCCAGAAACACCATGGTTGAGTTTAGCCAGACCGAGCAGAAAAACGTCTGCTAGATTGCCTAATGCGCTTCACGTTAAACCAAATGGTCACGTCGGGAACCAATCAAATAGTTCGCGACGGTTAGCGAAACTTTTGCTGGCTGAACTTGGGGGGCAGTACTACTTCCACCAGCACCGCTATGTGATGTATATATATATATATATATATATATATATATATATATATATATCATTCATTGTTTTATTAACTGCTTAACGGTTGCAAGGAATAAAGGAATGGGCAGTATTGATTGTTCTTCCTTTGATCAACCCAATAGATCTTGGATGTGATATCTCAATTTTAACCATAAAAATGTAGAAAGGGGTGAGGAAATGTGCATAATTTTGGCAGCCAAAGCCCTGTGCTAATACTTTCCAAACAATAGGGCCTACACCATTTAAGGAACCAGAAACAAGAATAGTTGTTAACTTTAATTGTTGTCAATATGTCCACCAACTATCAGAAATTAACGTAGTAAATAAAAGTCAAAATAAACATCAACAACGATGTTGAAACAAACTCGTAATCAACTGATCATTTGGGCTAGTTGACATTGACATTTTCGATGGTGCAGTTGTTTGAAAATAGACGTATTTTATAGTTTAAATAATATATTTTATTGATAAAATACTTTATTTTATAGATTCTTGAATGGATATGACTATCTTTTTAAAAATTATATATTTATTGCTCCAGTATTACTTGGGGTGACAGTAAAATGTTGAACATTGCACGTGGGGTATAGCATTGGCGCAGGACGCGGGCGGGGGAGGGGGGGGGGTACATATTTTGTAGCAGCAGCGATGGTTTTTATATATTTATACATGATTACATATACGGTGTGTGCCCCCCCCCCCCCCCCCCCCCCCCCCCCCCCCTCCCACACACACACACACTTTGTGACACCTTATTACGCCTGTATAAGCGAATTACAGGCGGGGTATAAAAAAACATTTATTGTTTTAGTGTAAATAACCAATGGGATTCGAGTATTTTACACGTAGGCGAAAATATGTGTTATTATATAGTATGAGATATGCTTTCATCACTGGTGTAGGAAGCTGGGGGCAAGGGGGCACATGCCCCCTCCCCACTTTGTAGCCACAGCGATAGTTTTTATATATTTTTACATGTGTGTGTGTGTGTGTGTGTGTGTGTGTGTGTGTGTGTGGATACTGACTCACAATGAAAACGCAAAAAACAACTTTTGATTGCAAATAACGACAAACTATTAATGAATTGATGGATAATGTAATATGACATTAATGACTGGTATTCATGAGATACATTCACATGGAAACATGGCCAGTTATCATCAGTAATCGAGTTGCATTCGTAATCCAAAAGTTCAACCCCCCCCCCCCCCCCCCCCATATCAAGGTCAGTATCTGGTGTGTCCACCATTGGCCCGTGAGCATGCGTGAAGACGACGGGGAAAGGATTGGCACAAACATCTCAAATAAGCCACAGGAATGTTCCTCCACTCATCCTGCAGCGCCTGTGCAAGCTAGCGGTGACGTACACGACGTCCTAACTCATCCCACATGTGTTCAATTGAGTTCAAATCCGGTGAAACGACGGGCCAGTTCATAACGGTGATACCGGCTTGTTGCAGGAATGGCTGGGTAATTCTTGCAGTATGTGGACGGGCATTGTCTTGTTGAAACAGAAGGGGACCTCCTGGTCTTCGGTGACGGAGCAAAAGTGGCTGGAGAACTATTCTTAGAATAACGTCAACATAACGCTGGGCTGTAAGGGCATCGTGGACAATGATGAGATCACTCCTGAAATCACAGTTGATTGCCTCCCATACCACCAGACAACCGCCGCCAAACCGATCACGTTCCCTGACACATCCGTCAGCGTACCGTTTATGGAGTCTCCTGTACACACGTGCTCTTCCATCGGCAAAGGAGACAGAGAAACGTGACTCGTCTGAGAAAACAATACTGCGGTAAAAGGCTGGTGGATGATTACCATTCTGGAGAGCAAACTGTAGTCTCGCAGCACGATGTCGCGGTGTCATGACGTTACCGTTGTACGGGCGTCTGCATCTGAGTTAGGCCGTTCTGAGTCGACGGATGACCGTCATCGGATGGATATGCCTTCCATGACGTCCTATCGTGTTGCTTGCTGTCATCGTCTCAGTTCTGATCCGGTCACGGAGGTGGTGTCGAATCTGCCGATCTTGGCGTGGGGTCGTAACGAGACGTTGACCAGGTCGAGGTCGAGCACGGACACTCCCGGTCTGTTGATGACGTTCAACAAGTCATTCAATAGTTGATGGATGGACTTGAACCATGCCCACGTGCATGCAGTAAGGTTGAGCATGTAGTGAACGCATTTCACACCATGTTGTGTGTTTCTGCTATTGTATGTGTAACGAGAACAAAACCAGGATTAAAACCCAGACAAAAGTACCAATCAATGGCTTCCTCTCATAAATTGTTATTTTAAGTCCAATAAATATGTCACGGGGATCCTATAATACCCGTAACTGAATGAAACACGATTATCCAAATATCTCTCCTAACTGTATATCTATTAGATCTCTCTGTAACAGGCAGTTATCCCCGCTGGCTCGTCTAGGTATGATCAGAGATAAGATCTTATATAAAGTATATATTATTATAGCACGTTTAGTTCACTAGAAAACACAACAAAAACACAATACACTTTGGAATCTGTATTAACCTACGCTGACAAATGTACTGCCGCAGTAGTTAATTAACAACAACAAATAATAACAACCCAAAACTGATCACTTAATTAGTTAATCTCTAGGTGTCTAGTTTACACAATATGCTAATCACTTCACCGTGACACAACACCCACACGTGTGATAATTGAGAAACGCTTCCAGGAGAACTTAATTAATAAAGGAATTACAACTCTATTCCTAACTGGTTAATTTTTAATTAACCCTTACTACTCGTTCAGTAACGTGTGATAATTGAGAAACGCTTCCAGGGGAACTTAATTAATAAAGGAATTACAACTCTATTCCTAACTTGTTAATTTTTAATTAACCCTAACTACTCATTCAATAACCTTGTAATACAGACTTAATACTGGTACCTATCACAATAAAGACAATAACCTACAGTTTACATAGGTCCTCTAGGATGACTGGCTAAGCCTTAATAATTATTTAGGACCGTGAGCCTACAGATTACTGCGTCAGATGACCGGCAGCACCGTCTAAATAATATTGGTATAATACAGTATTAAAATATTTAAAGTCACATCAATCACATCAAGGTTATACACAGAGCAGAAAATATATAATTACCAAGTCCAAACGGACAACGTTCCCCCTGGACGCCTTCCAATATGTTTCTCACTGATATCTCTAAAACCCTAGCTATTTATCATAAAAAAACAGAATATCGCCTGGGGTACATCGCGACACCGAATCCCTACAAGTGCTATTTCCACAGAGAACAAGCGGTATATTTTCTCTTAGATGGCCAGACTCAATGACGCCTAGTCGCCAAAATCACGGTTGTAAAAACCGCACTCGCGGTGGTATTACGTAACTACTGGCCACCTCGGCTTAAGTGCATATTGGAACTGCACACGGCCCTCTAAAACAATTAATATCGCCACAGGCGAAAACAAAATTAAGAGCATGTTCCGCCACACCCCCGCACCTCAAAAAGGATATTTCCTCTACTCTAGGAATAGGGAAATGTACTACATTAAAACAAAACGTGCGTTAACTGACGCATCCGGGCATTTATAACACATGTAATAATAAGGTGACTACCAGTAATCACACTGAGTCTCTGAGTCCCTGGTATACAAAAATAAAACAGAAATCAAGAATGTCAACACATTATCATAACGTTCAACTTCGGGACAGGGCATCAGCGATTACATTGGATGTGTCCTTGATATGTTCAATGGTAATTGGGAATTCCTGAAGTTGGTGGCTTTCATTCTGTGAATGAAAGTAAGCGGATTATGATCAGTAAAGACCACCACTTGATGCACTGCCGATTTCACGGAGATCTGAAAATGCTTCAGAGCTTGTACCATGGCCAAAGCTTCCTTCTCTTTAGTGGAATAGTTCACCTGGTGTTTGTCAAACTTTTTGGAGAAGAAACTTACAGGATGGTCCAGTCCAGTTTCGTCTTCCTGGAACAGCACAGCTCCAGCTCCCACGTCACTGGCATCCACAGCTAGCTTGAAAGGCACTCGGTAGTCTGGTGCTGCCATCACGGGAGACGAGGAGCGCATCTGCTTGAGACGCTTGAATGACTTCTCGCATTCATCTGACCACTGGGACTTCGTTTCCTTCTTTTTCAGTGGCGCACGTTTTCCAGGTTTTCTCCGATAGGCATGCTGTCGAATCGCTGTAGCGTTGGGTTCCAAGCGCACATCCTGGCTTACGGTGTTTTAGTAATCGTTGGAAGGTTCTGACAAATGGAAACATTGTCTTGTTTCAACGTAGTCAACTTTGCTCGCTGGGGGCTCAAGTCTGCTATAATCAGGCTGTTGGTTAATTTGATCTCTGCAGTCTTGACGTCATCACAGGAAATTGAGTGACTCTCAATTTGGACCGGTATCACTGGAACTATCGGCAGTCTGTCAAAATAACCTTTTAGCAAATTGATGTGACAATACCTACTTTTCCTAACCCTATCAGGAGTGTTTATCACATATCCTGTCTCATTAACCCGTTTGTGCACAACATAGGGCCCGAAATACCTGCTCTGTAATAAACCCCGTTTAATGGGAAGGTACAGCAGCACCTTATCCCCTGGTTTAAATTCCCGACTCCTAGCCTTCCTATCAAACACTGATTTTATTTTGCTCTGAGCATGGCTCAGTTGCTTCCTATCCATTCTATCTCTAACTCTCTTATTCATTAATACTCCCTTGTCCACAGTTAACAAGGTAGTGCGAGCTGCCAACAAATTTGGATCAGCCCCCTGCTCTAGAACTAACTCTTGTCTATTACAAGGTAAGGCCCCTCTATCAAACACAACTGGTTCATTTACCCTCTGCGGGAGGTCAACAGGTTCCACCACATTTAGTTCGTCAGTTGACTTATCCACCAATTTACTGATAACCTCATCCACTCCAATTTCATGGCTCACACACGTATCAGACAAATCACAAATATCCTCTGGGTATCGTGTTACCCTACTGGCCATAGCCCTAGTCATTACACACGCGGGATATCTAATCTCATCAACCTCACGCTCTCCTACTAGTAAAGGGCTGTCTTTAATTAACAATTGGTCACATTTCGGCTGACAACACCGACTAGTCAAATCATTACTCAACAAAACTCCTATGTTTTCAACAGGCAAGTCCTTTATAACACCCATAATGACTGGTCCCGTCACAAACTTCGAACAAGAAAAAAACGTTATGTAACCGGACAACCATTTTTTCTCCAGTAACCGAGGTTAAGGCCAGACTACGTCCTGTATCTGAATTCTCTATACCAGCTAAACACTCTGACGTTATCAGCGACTGACTACAGCCGGTATCTCGATAGATTGATATTGCCTTAGTACACAATTCTTGTTTCACATCACAAACCATACCAGTGGACACATACGGGTTTACTTTCTCTGCCATGGAACTAACCATTACCTCTCTCGCTAACGGAGCTGACCTCACTAAACCGACCACTTGCGCATTATCGCGTTTCCTTTTAAAACAGTCCCCGACAAGATTGTTATCCTTTTTACAGTAACTGCAATGTGGACGAAAAGTTCGTGCATTGGCTGATAATGCAGGCTTATCCTTACTTTGCCCACCAGGTGCATTCCTTGCCTGACTAGCTGACCAACTAGATGACTCTCCCCGATAGTTACCTTCCCGGGAAAAACCTGGCTGAAATTTGTCTTATCACCCTGTTGTATAGAGCTACCCTGTACTGCCTGAGCTTTGTGTATTAACACGTAGTCATCTGCCACTATGCCTGCCTCCTCTATCTTTTTGACATCACGATCCTCTAAATGAATACGTAAGCTAACTGGTAATCCATTTTTAATGTCCTGTAAGATCAACAACTCCCGTAACTCGGTATATGACTCTGCCTGATGAGACACCACCCATTTATCAAACATCCCTGCCTTCTTAGCCACAAACTCACTATAAGACTGACCCTGCGTTTTTCTCAACTCGCTATACCGTAATCGATAATCCTCAGGTCGTAATTCATACGCCCTCAACACTGCCGCCTTAACTAGGTCGTACTGACTTGCTCGCTCATCACTCATTGAATTATAAGCTACACTAGCCTTCCCCTTAAACTTAGACACGGCTAACAATGTCCACTTAGACTGCGGCCAATTTAGCTGCTTAGCGGCCCGTTCAAAAAGTTGGAAGAACATATCTACCTCCTGTTCGTCAAATACAGGCACTGATCTATAAGCCTCCGACATGTTAAACCCATTTCCGGCTTCCCGTCTAACTTCTTCAGTATTCAACTTTAACTCATGTTCCACTTTTAATTTTGCTAACTGGAATTCTCTATCCCTATCTCTATCTTCTCTATCTCTCTCTCTCTATCTAATGCACGTTCTTCTCTTTCGTACTCAAGTTTTTTAAAAGCTAATTGTTGTTCCACACTTAACTCATTTATCTCTATCTCTGGAACAATCTCACTGTCTTCCATAACAGGACTATAACCAAAAACTTCCTGGATAATAATTGTCCTTATATCTCCTAAGGTTTTAGCTGATGTTAAATCAATTTCTCGCTCACCCGCGATTTCAACCTTACGTGCTCGCTTAATCTCCACTACACTGAGCGTAAGCCTATCCAGCAAATTCTTATCCATGTTTAGATATGACGCACTTATTATTAATTAATTTTCTAGTGAACAACGTTGCTACTTCTAGTTATTTGTAAAAATAATTTATAAAGCCCCCATTTACAAACAATACTTTTTTTTAAATATGCATGTCCCGTTTCAGATCCGGGACGAGCGCCCCAATTTTCACTCCTGTCACGGGGATCCTATAATACCCGTAACTGAATGAAACACGATTATCCAAATATCTCTCCTAACTGTATATCTATTAGATCTCTCTGTAACAGGCAGTTATACCCGCTGGCTCGTCTAGGTATGATCAGAGATAAAATCTTATATAAAGTATATATTATTATAGCACGTTTAGTTCACTAGAAAACACAACAAAAACACAATACACTTTGGAATCTGTATTAACCTACGCTGACAAATGTACTGCCGCAGTAGTTAATTAACAACAACAAATAATAACAACCCAGATCTGATCACTTAATTAGTTAATCTCTAGGTGTCTAGTTTACACAATATGCCAATCACTTCACCGTGACACAACACCTGCAAGTGTGATAATTGAGAACCGCTTCCAGCAGAACTTAATTAATAAAGGAATTACAACTCTGTTCTTAACTGGTTAATTTTTAATTAACCCTTACTACTCGTTCAGTAACGTGTGATAATTGAGAAACGCTTCCAGGGGAACTTAATTAATAAAGGAATTACAACTCTATTCCTAACTGGTTAATTTTTAATTAACCCTTACTACTCATTCAGTAACGTGTAATAATTGAGAAACGCTTCCAGGGGAACTTAATTAATAAAGGAATTACAACTCTATTCCTAACTGGTTAATTTTTAATTAACCCTAACTACTCATTCAATAACCTTGTAATACAGACTTAATACTGGTACCTATCACAATAAAGACAATAACCTACAGTTTACCTAGGTCCTCAAGGATGACTGGCTAAGCCTTAATAATTATTTAGGACAGTGAGCCTACAGATTACTGCGTCAGATGACCGGCAGCACCGTCTAAATAATATTGGTATAATACAGTATTAAAATATTTAAAGTCACATCAATCACATCAAGGTTATACACAGAGCAGAAAATATATAATTACCAAGTCCAAACGGACAACGTTCCCCCTGGACGCCTTCCAATATGTTTCTCCCTGATATCTCTAAAACCCTAGCTATTTATAAAAAAAATCCGAATATCGCCTGGGGATTCATCGCGGCACCGAATTCCTACAAGTGCTATTTCCACAGAGACCAAGCGGTATATTTTCTCTTAGATGGCCAGACTCAATGACGCCTAGTCGCCAAAATAACGGTTGTAAAAACCGCACTCGCGGAGGTATTACGTAACTACTGGCCACCTGGGCTTAAGTGCATATTGGAACTGCACACGGCCCTCTAAAACAATTAATATCGCCACAGGCGAAAACAAAATTAAGAGCATGTTCCGTCACAAAATATATTTTTCATTAATCACAACAAAATATTGAAAAATATCTGTTTTGCGGTGTCAGTATATGTATGGACTCTCAGACCTGTAACTCACTTGGATACAGTTATAACAGAGTGAAACAAGAGTGTGAGATGTATTTATATATAACATATTTTAGACCGACCTCTTTTGTAGTCTGTCCTGCATAAACCATAAACAAAGCAGTCTTGAACATGTTTTTAGTCTATAAGGAAATAGAAGACGCTGCTGTCACATACGTAGCTTCTCTTACAAAAAAAGCAGCTCAGCTGTGAGGTGCTGATTGGGTGTTTAGTTTTTGTAAATTGAACTTACTGTGAGTGCTTATTTTGCTTTGCTTTGCTTTGTTTTGCTTTGCACGCACACCTAATGAAACCATGACATTCAGATCATTGTTCGACAGCAATTTAGTACAGATAATTATTAACAAAATAAATAGCTGATAATGATAAATGCTGTTGCAGGTCAGTTACGCAACAGCCTATTGCAGCGGCATTTCTAAATGCCGTCACGAATTTTGAGGCATGTCTAATTGCTTCTTTTTTTTCTTCTTTTTTTAAAAAGAGAAATCAACTTCACCGACTTGTTTACATTGCCAGGCTTCGTGATGACAATTTTGACAGAGCCGAAGTTGCCGGTAAGTATGTATTAAAGGCGCAAACCCTAATTTCAACTCTTAAAAATGGACACTAAGTTTAGTTAATCTACAAACCTGTAACACACAAGAGTCTGTGACGTTAAAACCGAAAAATAGCCTTAACACATGGACTAGAACTCGAATCAATAACCGTTAGATCTCAGACGCACGTGCGTTTTTAAAAATATGAAAAATGCATTTTGTGATATTAGAAAGAACAGGATGACCAGAAACACATCGGTTCTACGGGAATGGATCATCTAAACAATAAAATATAAGTAATGTTTGATTTCAGTGATCATAAATAACTCTAATAGTGAAAATTATGCTGTAGTGTTTAAAATCTAGGACCTGTCCCTTTAAATTACTAAAGAAATATCTCTGTTTTGCATGCGTTCTAGATCTTGTCTGTTAAAGTTAAAGTTTGTTTTGTTTCAGGACACCACTAGAGCACATTAATTAATCATCATGGTCATTTTGACACAGTTATAGAGAGGAACCCGCTACATTTTTCCATTAGTAGCAAGAGATATTTTATATGCACCATCCCACAGACAGGATAGCACATACCACGGCCTTTAATATACCAATCGTGATTTCACTTGGGTTAATTACAAGTGTCGTGGGTATACAATGGTGGGTGTGGTTGTTTTATATATAATCATGGACAAATAAAGTGAACATGAAGGTACTGTATGTCCGATACAGTCAGACCTCCCTACAGTGACCGTCGTTACAACATACCGGCCTCGGTGGCGTCGTGGCAGGCCATCGGTCTACAGGCTGGTAGGTACTGTATGTCCGATACAGTCAGACCTCCCTACAATGACCGTCGTTAGAACATTTACACTATTCAAGCATTCAAATTGTCGGAAACAAACGTACAAAATTCTTTTATTCCGTCCAATTACAAAGGACAGAGCAAATAGGAACAAACGTACATCGCACTTCAGAAAATACCTATATGTATTTCAAGATGCCGTGAAAGGTTAGGAGGAACATTGTCAATGATCAAGGTTGGCAGTACACATACATGTATTGTGTATATATGCAGTCACGTTAACCTCGAATAATTATGTCTTCTGTTTTCATGGCGGATCAGTTTGTACCATCTTTAGATTCAATTTTGATGTATAATCCTTGTTTCCAAATAGCACTGTTTAAATATCAAAACCGCTATAGTAAAAGAACAGTTGGGGGAATATGAGCAGTTGAAAAAGTTAAAGTTTGTTTTGTTTTAATGACACTACGGCACTAGAGCACATTGTTTTATTAATCATCGGCTATTGGATGTCAAACATTTGGTAATTGTGACCACTGGCGTAGGAAGCGGGGGGGGGGGGGGGGGGGGGGGGGGGGGGCAAGAGGGGTATGTGCCCCCTCACTTTTCTTGATCCAGTAGCAGCAGCGATGGTTTATATATATATATACACACACACACATATATATACACACATACACACACAAACAAACACACACACACACACACACACACACACACACACACACACATATATATACCGTATATACACACACACACACACATATATATACCGTATATACACACATACATACATGTGTGTGTGTGTGTGAATCACCCCCCTTTCTGGCACCTTCCTACGCCACTGTTGACATATAGTCTTAGAGAGAAAACACGCCACATTTTTTCCATTAATTGCAAGGGATCTTTTACATGCACCATTCCATAGAAACTCAAGGAATGCACATACCTTTGATGTACCAGTAGTGGTGCACTGGCCGGAGCGAGAAATAGCCCAACTGGGCGCACTGATAGGGATCGATCCCAAACCGATCGCGCACTGAGCTACGTCCCACCCCTATGAGCATGCAAAGGACAACAGAACAGAAAGTGGACTGTATTTTCATAAGGATGACCAAACTATTATAAGGATTATCATAAATATGTCTTGTGAATCGATAGCCATTTAGACCACTGCAGTCTAAACGGATCCTACAATGGATTATTTGGTTTGAGCGTAATCCAAATTCTAGAAAGTATGTATGTGGTAATTTTTTAAGTGGACATGTTACCTTTTTTCCCCTGCAACCACCGTTTCTATTGACAGAATATGATCACGAATAAAGCAGTCATATTTGACACGCATAGTTACATTACAAAATCGCTAGGTCATCGTACAATGTGGCTGAAATAAGAGAAATAATAGCTTTCCCCATAATTCTTATGGTATGCAGGATAAAGATAATAACCAGTTAATGACATCGGAAATCTGATTTATCCTTTTCAGGCAGAGCCTCACAGAAATGAGATAAAGCAGATATCCGACGTCATTAACTAGATATTGTCTATAAATTTGTCAAGACAGTTTAACTTTCTAATATTAAATACACATGTATTATTATATTGTTGATATTAAGCAATAATGTAGGCCTACATAAAATATACATGTAGTTGAATTTTTGCACAACAGTCCAAAACCCAACAGGCAATCCTCATCCCTTTAAGTTTATAATATTTCTTAAGGAGCTAAAACTTCTTACTAACAATTTTAATGCATTAACATCTTGCGGGATTTCATCGTTGGAATTAAATGGGTCCTACTAAACATACACTGTAATTTAGTGACCGAGATTCGATGTTAAGTACAATCTTCTTTTATGATCCATTCGTTAGCGTTTAATACGATTCATTCTGATCAGCAACCTATAGTGAATTCTGTTTGAAATTCTAAAAACCAGAGTAACCGAATCCTGACTGACAATTGGTAATTTTACCTGGCAAATCCAGATCGACAGTTTTAATTTTACCAAGAAAAACCTATCTGACCGACAGCTGATAATAGGTTTGTAATTCACAACGTAAACACCGACAGACAGGTAAAACAAGAACTCCGAGGTCATCTCACCTCATTGTGTAATTAAATGTATCGTTTAATTTATTGCTTTATCAGATTATTATGAAAAACACATCAAGAAGTTGCAGGAGGATTTTCAGAGTGAACAGATCACAGGACTGATGCTTACATACCTGAAATACATTGTCCATGCAGTTGAGGTATGTATGAACTAACAGTACATCCATTTTATAGCACTTAAATCTGCAAGCATCACGTCTCTACAGACTTATAGAGAGAAACGTATTAATTGTTAATTTTTTAATTAACTAATTTTACGAATGTACAAAATAATAGTGTTGGCGAAAAATTGAAGGGTAGCTATATCAGATCAAGGGCAAAATGGATAGAAGGAGAAAAACCATCAAAGTTCTTTTGTAACTTAGAATCTAGAAATTACTTTAGTAAATTAATATCAACTATAAGATTAGATAATGGAGAGGTAATCGTTGACCAACAAAAAATATTAAAAGAAACCAAATAATTTTACCAAAAGCTTTATTCTGCACCTGTTGGGCAAAATAATGACAATTTAATGAAAAAAATTGGTAATTATAAATTTAACAAATTAAGTGATAAAGAAGTAGAAGAATTAGAAGGAGATATAAAATATTCTGAAGTATTAACTTTTTTAAAGGAAATGAAAAATGACAAAAGTCCTGGGTCAGATGGTTTTTCTGCAGTTCTTCAAAAACAATTTGATTGACATTGGATATTTTATAGTTAGATCAATTAATTATAGCTATTCTGTCAAAGAAATGTCTCATGTCCAAAAATTAGGCATAATTACTTGCATCCCTAAAGAAAATAAACCTAAGAAATTCTTAAAAACTGGAGACCTTTAACTTTGTTAAACTGTACTTATAAAATGGCATCTGGGTGTATAGCTAACAGAATAAAGCAAGTACTAGATAAAATTATAAACAAAGACCAAACTGGCTTCATTAAAGGAAGATATATTGGGGAAAATATAAGACTAATATACGACATTATGTATTGCACTGAAACACATAACATACCTGTGTTGCTGTTACTAGTAGACTTTGAAAAAGCATTCGACTCAGTATCATGGTCTTTTATAAATAAAGCACTAGACATATTTAACTTTAAAACTTCTATTAAAGATTGGATCAAAACTTTATATAACAATTCTTTATCTCGGGTAATGCAAAATGGGTTTTTGTCTGAACCATTTCATTTAGAAAGGGGATGCAGACAAGGGGACCCATTGTCGCCATATATGTTTATTATATGCGCTGAAATTCTAGCAATTCTTGTTAGAAATTGTACATCAATTAAAGGTATAACTATAGATGGAGAAGAATATTTAATATCCCAATATGCAGATGATACCAGTTTCATTCTTGATGGATCACCAGTCCCTTCATAGTACGCTAAGAGTTCTAGATAATTATGCTCATACTTCAGGCTTAAAAATAAATTATTCAAAACCAAGCGCTATCTGGATAGGCAGTAAAACGTTTTCTAAAGATGTTTTTCACCATACTAGATGGAAACTAGACTGGGGGGCAACTGAATTTAAACTACTTGGAATTAAATTCCCAGTCATGTTAGAACATATCGGTGAACTCAACTATGACCCTAAAATATTGGAAATGCAAAAGTTAATAAAAATATGGTCAGTGAGAAAATTAACTGTTTTAAGGCGAGTCACGGTTCTAAAAGCCTTAATAAAACCGAAGTTAACACACCTTTTAATGGTATTACCAAACCCAAACGAAAAAGTAATAAAACATCTGAATACATTATTTTTTAAATTTATTTGGGACAATAAACCAGAAAAGATAAAATGAACATTAAAAACACAAGACTACAAAAATGGTGGTATAAAAATGATAAATATAGATAACTTTCTTATAGCTTTAAAATGTGTATGGGTTCGAAGATTGTTTCAAGAAAACTCAAAATGGATAACCCTATTTAAATCAGTTACAGGTATATCCACAAAGGATCTAATCTTATATGGGGATAATTTTATTGTTCGTAAAACATTGCACATGAAAAATATGTTTTGGAAAGATACTCTGGAAAATTGGGCAGAAATACAACAAAAACAAAATCCGAATAATGTAGAAGACATACTTGGAACAAATATATGGCTTAACAGTAAAATATTAATAGATCATAAACCATTTTTGTATAAAACCTATATTGGTAAAAGCATTATTTTTATAAACGATTTATTAGACGAAAATGGAATTTTTTTAATATATGACCAGTTTGTTGAAAAATACCATACCCTGTATAACTACAAATTTTATCAACTATGCATCATTAATAAATGCTGTCAAATCATTTATATATAAATTAGATCAGTTAAAAGACGATCATTTTAACACAGTGAAAAATCCTATATACCCTTTAAAACTGCAACTATTATTAAAAAGTAAAAAAGGGTGCAGAGATATGTATGACATTTTAAACTTTCAGTATGTAAAGCCAAAAGGACAGATAAAATATAGTAATGAAGGCTTTTTATTTGAACAAACTGACTGGGAAAATATTATGCTTTACCATTTCGATGTGTGAAAGATTCTAGCCTTCGATGGTTTCAGTATAGATTACTGCAAAACATATTAGCTACTAATACTTTTCTATACAAGATTAACTACACTGATTCTGATATATGTAACTTCTGTAATAATTTTCCTGAAACAATACAACATTTATTTTTCGATTGCGATAAGGTACACACTTTATGGGAAGCAGTAACAGGAACTATAATTCATTTTAATAAAATTATTATAATGTTTGGTTTGATAAATAATAATAAAAGCGATTTTATAAACTGGTTAATAATTAATATAAAATATATATACAGTATGAAAATACAAAAGAAATGTTTAAGTATTAACGTTGTGCATGGCATAATGCAAAATAAATTTGAAATTGAAAGATATATTCTTTTAAAAACTTGTAAATACGATGTTTTTAATAATGAATGGGCAACGTGGCAAACACTATTTTATTGAGACTTAAAGATAATCTAGACATGGAAACAGCTTGTTTGAAAACAAAATTCAGACTACATTTTAGAACAAATATAATACTTTTAATTTCATCTCTTCCGTATATATTTCTGGTAGATGTGGGTACATCTGTGAATATATGTACATGTATAATATATATGTGTATGCATTTATGTATGTGGGTATCTCTATGAATATACTGTCATATATGCGCAATTATGCACGAAGTAACTAGTTTCTAATTTCTTTTTTCTTTTCTTTTTTCTCTATCTTTCTTTTTAATTTAGGTCAGTGCCCTAGAGGAGTTTAAAGAATATTTCTTCATACTAGATATGTCTATGTAATTACCTGTATATGTTACTACTAATATATATATATATATATATATGCTATGTATTGTAGTAGTAATTTAGGGCCCCAACCCTAACACTACGTATTCTTCTGGGACAATAAAAAAATAAAAAATAATAATAATAATAATAATAGTGTTGGCTACTAAATATGTTTTACGTAATAAAAAGAAGGCTGTAGAGACACCCCCTGAATACTTTTACTGTATTTTGTCTTTGATAAAAATATCCATGTTTTTGTCTAATCTGAATTATAAAATCGTTCTCACCGTGATGAAAATCTTATCTCTGCTAAGTCGTGATTGCTTCCATGGTCCACTAACAGGTGCTCGACCTAGGAGGACTGCCACTCCCTCTATCTTTCAGAATTAGTTTTTTTTTTATCCAAAGTAATTTTTATCTCTGTAATTAAATTTTATGTTGAATCATCTAATAGAGACAGTGTGTGTGTGTGTGTGTGTGTGTGTGTGTGTGTGTGTGTGTGTGTGTGTGTGTGTGTGTGTGTATTAAATAGTAACTAGCGTTCCTGCCGCCTTATCAGATGATGTCAATGATATTGTGTTATCTTTAATATTTTGTAGTCATCTTCTGAGACAATTCTGAATATGGTGAAGTTTGTACATCAGGGTGTAACCAGCGAGCATGGCTATGAATCACTAGCCAAGATTTTGATCCTCTCGCATGACATATCCTTTTTATTGTTGTATTAATTTGGAGAGTAACTACACCAGCTAGCGCATTACATGCTGTAGATACGTGAACTGCATTATGATCCATCCATTCAATCACTGTTGCTATTCTTTTCAAGTGTTTGTTTCAAACAAAGAGGAGATTTAAGTAATACACAGCCCTAACATTTTGAACAAATCGCATTTAATTTTTATATGCAGGCACGGAGTTTACTATATGCCTGCATATCTACTTGCCGATATATGCTGTTGGTTGGTCCTATGTTAGCCTTAACATACATACATTCCCAGTCGGATATTTCAACAGTGGGGTTCTCGCATTATTGATGTGGAGGAGCATCACACGGAGCCATATGATCCACCAGGATCAACGGAAGATGTTATATCAGATGTGCTCAGACAGCTACATAAAATGGGCAACGTCATGGCAACAAAGCCAAAGGTTGAAACCTTGGGTATAGTTCTAATATTTAAGCATTATCTGGGGATGAGGTTCAGTTGCTACACCAAAAGTATGTTTAGAAGTGTCTTTGTTTGTGTAGTTCAAGAAGACGGTTCGGCCCCAAGTTATTTTAGGCTAGGTATAAGCCCAGAGGAGCTCGTCTCCTTTAAACCACCATACCCCACTCCATGATGTGCAATTCTTTGATTTCTATTGGATGCGCAACCTTTGAATTAATTCACATGAAAATGCACACAGAGTTCTCTGACCAGTTAGTCGTACATTGTATTTGTATTTAAAACTGGCAATAAAATATGTAGGCTGCATCAAGGAAGGAAATGGTTTATTTAACGACGCACTCAACACATTTTATTTACGGATATATGGCGTCGGAGGCTACATCAAGACATATACATGTAACTATATCCACTGATAGTTGAAAGACAGAAAAGTTTTAATTCAAATGTAGTAGAGTTTTGCTTTAGGAAATACTGGTGTAGCAGAGAATGAGAGATTCCACATTTAAATGAATAATGTGATTTGTTTTAATGAAACTTAAATCAGATGTCGGAGTGTTGTGATTTTGTAATTATTTTTTCTTCAGAAATTGTAAATGGCCTTTTAAGACAAAACAGGTCGCTGTTCAATGCAGGTGGTCAGTTGTCCTGGAATGATTTTCATGATTAATATAAATATTATACCATGATGTTACAAATAGCCCTATTCGTTTTACAGCCATCTTTGAGAAGTGTCATTGATTTAATGCAAAAAATTCCAGAACATCTTCCACAACAAGGTGAGCTCTCAAGGTTCAGAGTGAATTATTAGTAATAAAGATAGGTTTATTGTAAATTGCAATCTACAATTTGTGGTATTGTTACTTGTTCCCCTTATTGCATAAAAACCACAGTAAAGCTATTATATGCATGAATATGAAAACTATAAACCATAAACCAAGTACATGACGTTTCCGTTTTTCAGAACGCTGGAAAAATTCCAATGCTATTGCTATTGAAGCTTTTTTGTTTGAACATTACTGATGCACCTGAATATGTTTGAAGAACATCCTGTGATTACATAATTGTACATTTTATAAAATATTGATTTCAAGTGAAATTATGGTGAGACATATTATATTTATTGTGTACGGAGCCAAAACAAGGGTCCGAAAAGTGACTCTCGTCGATTTTAGGTCAGATTCCACATCGTGGATTTGTTTTATTTTTTAAAAATGTATTAAATGTTTTTTTAAAAGGGACATTCCTGAGTTTGCTGAAATTTTTAAGATGCTATCGACTAACAGAGACTTAACGATTGTAATTACATATATATTTTTCTGTATCAAATATTAGTGGCTGTATATTAAACGTGTTTCTGATCGTTTAAACATTTGTATTAGTTTAAATTTCATTTTATTTCCTAAAATATGTTTTTTTCGTACGTACAAAATTATTTGTAGACAAAATCCAGTTTCGGCTTCTTACAAATATTAAAGGCACATACTCAAGTTTTAACCCGTGAAATGGACACTAAGTTTAGTTAATTTACAAACCTGTAACTCATTTGGATAAAGTTACAATAGAGTGAAAGAAGAGTCTGTGACGTTAAAACTGGAAATATCCTTAAAAATAGACTAGAACTCGGATCAATAAATCGCTACTTGTCAGACGCACGTGCGTTTTTAAAAATGAAAAATGCATTGTTTGGTATTAGAAACACGAGAATGACCAGAAACACTTCGGTTCTACGAACATGGATATTCTAAAGAATACAATATAAGTAATGTTTGATTTTAGTGATCACAAACGGCTCTAATAGTGAAACATATGCTGTAGTGTTTAAAAACTAGGGTCTATCCCTTTAAGACGACCTGAAACACATTGAATATACAGACACTGATATTCTAAAAAAAAAAAAATATATTTAATATGTAAGTTTAATCGTAGAAATATTTTATTAGTAGGAAACATCTTACAATGCAGCAAACTCAGGAATGTCCCTTTAAATGTGTACTTCCATCTTTATTCAGTGCAACCGGCCTCGGTGGCGTCGTGGTTAGGCCATCGGTCTACAGGCTGGTAGATACTGGGTTCGGATCCCAGGCATGGGATTCTTAATCCAGATACCGACTCCAAACCCTGAGTGAGTGCTCCCCAAGGCTCAATGGGTAGTTGTAAACCACTTGCACCGACCAGTGATCCATAACTGGTTCAACAAAGGCCATGGTCTGTGCTATCCTGCCTGTGGGAAGCGCAAATAAAAGATCCCTTGCTGTCTGTCGTAAAAGAGTAGCCTATGTGGTGACAGTGTCAGAATAACCATATGTTTGATGTCCAATAGCTGATGATAAGATGAAAAATCAATGTGCTCTAGTGGCGTCGTTAAATAAAACAAACTTTACTTTATTCAGTGCATTTCCCCTGTTACTTAGTATTTCTTAATTTTACCAAATTGTTTATTATTATTATTATTATCATTATTATTATTAAGACATATGTAGGTTACATATTTTACAATTCAGGGTTTCTGCCAGAGGGTACGAAGGGTAACATTATGTACCCTGAAATTAATGGATACAGTGTTGAATTTAGAAATATTTCAAATCCATAACCACCTCCTAGGGGCACTAGGTCTGTTTTGTTCTTATTACATACCTTCAAATTATTTTCTGGCAGAAAGCCTGGGAATATGTGCTTAAAATATGTAAAATTGTAAATATGTTTATGGTGTTCATATACTGCAACCGCTGTAACCACATACGTTTTATTAATTTTGTGATCATTTCTAATTTATTGTACATGTACATTTATATCTGCACCATTATTTCAAGTATATGTAATCATAGAAATCTTTTTCGTATATCACAAAAAATTGCTTAATATTAGTTTGCACTACTCATTTCTTTTATAGTTGTTAAAAATATGCATACACTAATATATTACTTTGTCAGCTGCTATCAATTACCTGTTGGAACAAGATGACCCCTGTATGATTTTACCACAAGAGTACATTGATATATATGAAAAGGAATTCGATGTCACTTTAGAAGGAGGTGAGAATGTAACTTTAATGATGAACGTAATGGTACTTTAAACTCAAAAGGAAAGATTTTTATTTGTTGGTTTTGGGGGTGTTGATAATATTAATTAATCTTTTCGCCAGTGATACATCAAAACAATATGAATTCATTCATTCATTTTGACTTATTTTTGTGCTTATATCCAATTAAGTTTCAAGCACGCTGTTCTGGGCACACACCTCAGCTATCTGCGCTGTCTGTCCAGGACAGTGGGTTAGTAGTTAATTGTTAGTGGTTAGTGAAAGAGAAGTCAGTGTAGTGGTCTTACACTTAACCAATGAATCGTTAGAATTCGCCCTGATTGGGAGCCGGTACCGGGCTGCGAACACAGTACCTATCAGCCTTATGTCCGATGGTTTAACCACGACACCACCACCGAGGCCGGCACAATGTAACATTTTACAGGTATCTAACATACATTACAGTTACGAATCTGTCATTAAAATTCATTAATGGTCCAGAGCATATCTCTTCACAAGACTGATGCCAAACGAAATTTTGACAGAGTCATGTGCTTTATCTTATGCGAGAACTGGTATTGGACAAGTTTTATTTAGTACTATTGCTATACATATATATTCTTCAAAAAAAGTAAAGGAACTCTAATAAGAATTTACAATTGCAAAAATTGTAGGGTATATTCGTTGTGGGGAATGGTTTTAATATAATAATAGTGAATTAATTGGGCAAACATTACAACGGGTAGTTCAGTATTACAGTAGGTTTTATGACCACCAAAGATCTTGAAGGACAATTGGGGTCAGAAGTGAAATTTGAAAGTTGACATTTTTTATCAGTAAATCGCAAATTCTAACAATAAACATGACTAAAAACAAAACAATAGCAACTGTATGATCAACAAAATGAAAACGATTGACAGAAATAATGTTCCACAGTGATTAATCGACCTTCCTGGACATTGTCAAAATCGAGAATGACACACAACACGTGTACGGGGTGGGGGGTGGGTGGGATGGGGAGCCACTAAGTAGTTAATAATCTAAACTGTTAAGAAGAGAATTTTCTTTAAGCTTCTATAATGCTTTCCGGATTTTTTTCGGGGGGGGGGGGGGGGTATATTTGCGATATCTCCTGCGATAACCGCTAGCTACGGCCCTGGATGATCTCTCTCTCTCTCTCTCTCTCTCTCTCTCTCTCTCTCTCTCTCTCTCTCTCTCTCTCTCTCTGTGTGTGTGTGTGTGTGTGTATGAAGAGTTCAGACGCAAAAAAAATTATAAATCCATTTTAGTAATTTTCTGCAAAAGAGATATTTTGTTATGATTTCTATGTAAAACATATATTAAGTTTACAATGGGCGATCTTAATTTGAAATAAGTAAAGTAAATAAAGGACATACTTTCAAAAAACGAGTATAAAAATCAGAATATAACGCCTTGAACTGAGTAATGATAGAAGTCGGTTTTCAGATAAAATGGCGTTATCGGTTTTAGCGCCTGAACTCTTCATACATATATATATATATATATATATATATATATATATATATATATATATATATATATATATATATTGTTTTTCAGACCTGTTGTGGCCAGAAGACACAAAACTGTTTCCATACTACTGAGAGGATGTTGACAAACAAACCTTTTCGGCAGTAGACTTGACAATTTTAACATGGCAGAACAATTGTTTATTTCTCCACCCATTCATTCATTGATTCATCCATCCATCTATCCCTCCCTCCCTCCATCCATCCTTCCATCCATCCATCCATCCATCTATCTATCTGCATTGCTATTTTTCTCGTGATTCTGTTATCATTTAATTTCATAATGCTCTAAAATATGCTGTCTCAGAGGACCTCTTTTTTTCACACACAAACCGAACCGTCACCCCATGCTTCTTATTTCCAGCAGGCCATATTGTTGTTGTTGTTGTTTTAGAAGGACATATTTCTTTTAGACTGCTGTTTCAAATAACAATAATAAAGGCACGACATATTTTACTTCCTATGTCGAGCTCGGTAATAATGTAATTCTTTATATATAGATCACTTGCAGTATTTGGGTGGTGATATTGGATGCAGTTTTATTTATTTCAAACTGAAATAGTTGTTCATTATTTTCTCACAGCTAATGTTAAAAAGAAGAACTAAAATACTGAATTTATTATTACAATCTTGGCAATGATTATTCATGGCAATGGGCAAAACCATGGAGACTGCCGCAGTGTTTTCATATTTCCGTGGAGACTTAATTTTCCATAGCATTTTGTTTTTGCCATGACCATTTTCTTAATGGTCAGGTTTGTTACTGACCATTTATGTATATCTTCTAGAGTAAAAATGCTAAATGTATGTATAGGACTCTTTACCTGACACTGCTATTATTACTACAACGACGCACCATATGATAAGACTGGCTATTTCTTAGTAGGAGGAATAAGGAAGGAAATGTTTTATTTAACGACGCACTCAACACATTTTATTTACGGTTATATGGCGTCAGGAGGAATAAGGTGTATTGTTCCTTAAATGAAACCCAACACCATTACATTGTTAATAAACCTGTATATTCTCTCTCACGTTGTGTATGGTCTACTGCCTGAATGCAAACAAACTTAGTATGATGCTATAATTTAAACCCCCTCCCCCCCCCCCCACCAATTTAAAAAAAAAAAAAAAAAAAAAAATTATAATAATAATAATAATAATAATTAAAAAACAAGTAAATAAAAATTAAAAATAATATAATAATACAATAAAAAAAATTACACACACACAGAAAGAGACCGAGAGAGACAGACAAGCACGCGCGAACACAACTACTTTAAAAACCCTAAAACTAAACCAAAACATCCAACAACACGAAATATATAACCAATAATTATTAAGTACTATTCTCTATCAAAGAAATATTAAAATGAAAATTTGGATTTTAACCAAAATAGATTATACATAATTTTAAAGCTATCTAGATAAACAAATGGAATATTTAGAAAGAAATGATGTCTTTTATTTTCCATGTTGATCGCAATATTTTGATGAATCCGTTTCGTGTAGTTGTAAACTATTGTGTATACCTGGTTTCTTGCGATCTGCGCCCCATTTTACGAAGCGAGCTGTGCCCCATTAATTTACGAAGCGATCTGGAGCCTATTTCACCCTACATCGTAAGTTTGCGTTTGCAACTAGCAGTTATACCGGACATTCATTTACACGTCGTGTTTGACATCTATTTCACTAAACATCGTAAGTTTATGTCTGCAACTAGCAGTTATACCGGACATTCATTTACACGTGTTTGACATCTATTTCACTAAACATCGTAAGTTACGTCTGCAACTAGCAGTTATACCGGACATTCATTTACACGTGTTTAACATCTATTTCACTAAACATCGTAAGTTACGTCTGCAACTAGCAGTTATACCGGAGATTCATTTACACGTGTTTGACATCTATTTCACTAAACATCGTAAGTTTATGTCTGCAACTAGCAGTTATACCGGACATTCATTTACACGTGTTTGACATCTATTTCACTAAACATCGTAAGTTACGTCTGCAACTAGCAGTTATACCGGACATTCATTTACACGTGTTTGACATCTATTTCACGCTACAAATTACTTCATTACGGACGAAAGAACATAAAATATGCGTACTTCAAACTATATTTCTTGTACTATAATAACAATATGAATTGTAATTCTCCAACGTAAGAAATGAAAAAATAACAAAATAACAAAATAATAATAACAAAAATAAATAAAAAATAACTGTCGAATTTTTTTTTGGTGCGTGCGTGTGTGCGTGTGTGTGCCATCCAGCGTTGGCAACACATTACAGGTAGTTGGGTTCTGCGGTCATTTGATCATCATTTTATTCGCAAGATAAGATAAGTCGCGACCTTCTCAAACTATAGTGATGGTATAAACTGCTCCTACTTCCGATGGCTGTAGCTAGTGGATATCCCCCGATTATATCTGTAGGTAGCACTGTTCTCTCATGCATATCGAGTGTCCGTTGTTCGAATCCCCTCATTGCAGGTTAATTTGTCTACAGCATTTACAAAAATACGTTTTGGACTGCATCCCAATGCAAGTTGTAAACTACACACAACATATTTCAGTTTCAATATTGATTTAGCATCTTATAGCTTAGCATATGAATTATTAATATAAACTATATACATTTTTAATATACTTCGCAGGGGCATAGGAAGGTGCAAAAAAGTATGGGCACACACACACACACACACACACACACACACACACACACACACACACACACACACCCACACACACCATTATTGCTGCTACTGTCCACCCCTCCCCACGCCAGTGCTTCGGTTATTATTATCCGAGAGGCCTGTTGGAACGATATATATTGCGTGCTCAGGAGGTCAAGCGATCGCGGTCGCTCTCTAGACTGGTATCCGCGCCTGATGTTAGAAAAATGTGATGTGATAGAAGACTATGGTACCAGTCAAGTTGTTCGCGTTCGAACGGTCTTCTGAATATGCTATTGTTGGGGCGATATTTCAATCTCTAGGTGTGGGTGGGTGGCTGGGTAGAAATCACGGAAGGGGACACAAGGCACCGCACATTTTCGTTATCAACTTCGTGGGGGTGGGGGTGGGAGTGGGGTGGTATTTGCAGAACAGTTTCCGGTTTTTACGGGCCTTTCCGGTCCGGTGATTGGATTTCTAGATTGCCAAACGAACATGCCCATTTCCGGTCTGTTACCTTGGTAATGAACACACTATGGCGTCCGAAGAGGGAGTCGAAGATTTACTCATTGAAATTCACCGTCCTTCTCTATTAGAAGTAATTGAAGACAGAAACAGAACGTTAAACAAGGTAAGCTACGACGAAGCTCCGATTGAAATTTACGGTGGAAAATGCATAACATTTCCAGCTCAGTAGTAGTCGCAAAGTGATAAATACAAGTGTATGAAAACATTTTCAGTTTCCGTTGATGACTTTATTTCACTATACGACAGGTGACAGATACGTTTATGGATATAACTTTAATTCTGAAGGTAGAGCAGAGTAATGAATGTTTTGCAGTTTGAAGAATATTTAAAATGCTGTTTCCAAAGTGCCATCTTTTATCACCCCACACACAGACAAACACTTTTATTTGTCAGTTTTGTTTCATTCTGTTTCAGTTCAATCCAAGATGTATTAGTGTTCTACCAGGTTACAACACAAACAAATATTTCCCTAAAATCTGTTCACTCGAGTCATTTCACCCTTATAGTGACTTATCATACTTTTCCACCAGTCATTTCACCCAGTAACAGGATGTTTGGGCCCCGGTCATGATGCATAACTGTCCTAAGACTTTTGGACCCCAAACCATTATGGCCTCGAACAATTCAGCCTCTAATGCAAGACAAAATGATGTTTTTGTATGTCAATATAAGCCATGATGTGCATAATTACACACACTTTAGTTAGTGAAATAGGTATAAATAGTAATTGAATGTGTTTGGTCTTGCCTAATTTTATAAAACGATCTGTATTGTGTGTTTTTGTTTGTATACTGTTACAAATGTACTAATGTGAATGATGAGTAATTTCTTAATGGCATGAATGGTGGTAAGATTTTTATCACAACTATATGGCAAATGAATTCACGTGTTATAAATACATGGCACAGAACCAAATCAATTATTGTCCCAATCAATACAACAGAAATATAAACATCGAAGATGATGATCAGGATGGAGGTGCCTGAACCATTGCAAACCGTATACCAACAAACACGAGCATAATACAATGAACAACAATACAGACAAGGACAGGATGTAGCACAGTGGTAAAGCGCTCGCTTGATGCGCAGTCAATTTTTTTACACAACTATATGGCAAATGAATTCACATGTTGTAAATACACAGTGCAGAAGCAAATCAATTATTGTCCCAGTCAGTACAACAGAAATATAAGGGGCATTTCATGGTAATTTTTTGTGATGGTCATGACATTTTGATACCATAAAACTATGTTTCCATGGAAACTTCTGTGTATATATATTTTTTACATTTTATATTAATAGAAACCATGTAAGAGATGTTTACTTCAAAGGAAATTTTTTTTTGTACTTGTATATTTGGATACATGTACATATTAATGAGTGTGATCATTTGGGCACAAGAAATTGTTGTGCAAGTTCAACCTATAAACTCTGCTCTCCTGTGTCTTCTATTTTATATCCCAATAATTATTTTGTTAGGTCACTATTTTGTTTTACAATAACATGCAGAGAAAATAAATAGACAGTTGATATAATTTAATAATCAATTATTAATCAATAAAGGTACCGTGATGGATGTGACATGACAGATGTGACATTTTGTCAAATAAAGTGATGATCAACATCAATATAAAAATTCAAGATTTAAACAAAAACACAGTGTAAAGAAGTGTGCCAAAACACAAATATCACAGATAGATACTGACTTTTACTCAAAACTTAAATTTTGTGCTGTATTGGCCATTCTCAAAGAGAATGTTACACCCCTGCACCACGGTGAGGTTACAGCACGTGCAGGGGTAAACGCACACATGTGCATGGACAAAAAAAACACACAAACACACAATCGAATGAGCATTTGGCAAAATAGTGGATGATTCCATGGATCTCTGTCTAGTGCCTCATTTATAGGACAGCACCTCCTGAGGAAATCCCTCTTGCATCACCACAAAGAGGACTGCCACTCCCAGATTAGTTGTCTAAAGCACCTTTAGTAACTTTGTACTGCATTATATTTTACTTTGGAGACAATGCAAGTCAAGCTGCATATCTTGGCTGTTCTTGCATTTTGTCATCACCCTTGTATTAAAAAATAGATTTAATATGTAGAATTTAATGGTAATTTGTAAAGAAATAGTTTTATTTATAATGGATTTCTTTTTCAAGAAATGTTCTTTCAGTTGATATGGGTTTAAAACTTAGTAACATGTTTCACAGGGGATAATCACATGCAGGTAACTAGTTACTCGCATCTAATATGGCGGAGGACGCACTTGAAGAGTATTAATCAATGTGAATTTCCGTATTTCTAAGCATTACTTTCACATTTTAATAGAGCGTATCGGCAGTTGCTTTAGTATGAATATATTTCGAATCAATGAACTACGGATAAGTTGTGTTATTCGGCTGATAATGAAATCACAAAATTAGGCATGATGAACGTAACTTCGAAGTGGTGATGTAGGTAACTCTCTAGTCAGCTTCTGATGAGATGTGGGTATCTGACAAAAGGGATGCGGGTAACTGCAATGATGAGTGTAATTGTAGGATGAGAGTATATATATATATATATGCAGTAGTTATCTCTTCATAACTAATGGTCGCCATATGCGTCTAGAAACAATTAGTAAAAAACATTATTCTTATGTTTTTCCCTTCATTTTCTTTTTCAGATTATTATATATGCTATTTGTGCGATACATCCTCCGCCCGAGCCAATACTATTTTAACACACCCCATTAAAATGTACACTGGGGCCATTCAAATATTATGTAACGCTCGAGGGTGTTGATGGGTGTAGCGCCAAATGTTATGTGGTGTTACAAGAGAGAAAATAACGTCATGTTGTGGCTATTTCATTTAGCTATTTATCAGTGAAACTTTGCATTCCTATGCAACACATCTATCAATGAAGTTTATACAAACAATATTATAAATATATTCATGGCTAAATAAAATTATTAAAATATATGTTTTGTTAAATTATGCTGCTAACATTAATTATACAGCAAATATGTTTCGGATTTAAAAATATGAATCGAAAGAACCATGTGCACACTTTTCGCATAACATCTATGCGGTGTTGTACTGTGTGGCACCTCTCAAAAGACGTATTTTCATATGTGAAGAGACGATAAATATCACATGTGTATCTCTTCCACCGCCATGTAATAAAGGGGGGAGGGAGGGTGTCTAATTTTGATATAATAGCGTTACGTAATATTACAACGGCCCCATGGTGAATAATTTGGGGGGGGGGGGGGCGAGAGTGTTGCCTTTGATTTAATAACAAACATTAGGGCACTAAGGCAAGTTTGAGGGGTACCAAGGCAAACATTTCCTTCAAAAGAGTGGCATGAAGGCAACTTACTTTTTATCAAGTTTCTCAGAAAAAAAAAAATTTCATTTCACCTTATGATCTTGGACTCTAGCCTATGCAGTTCGTTGGATACAGACAGTGGGGTAATCAGTGGCATAGCCAGAGGGGCCCAGAGGGCTTGGATGCCAGGTGCTCCCCCCCCCCAACCCATACAAAATCCTGCCTACACCACTGGATACGGATGCCTTGATATGTGTGTGGTTGTCATGCATTTGTACTGAATGGACAATAGCTCGAATGTCTTCTGGTCGCAGCCCGCAGTCACGACCAACACACGCTCTGCAAGTACACAGCTAATAACTACACAAATGGAAATGGCAAAACTAAGTTTAGTTGAAGCACTCATACCTAAAGACGTTGGACATTTGACTGCTGACGAGCTAAGCTCTAGTGTGTTTTGTTTTGTTTTGTTTTGGGTTTTTTTTATGTGGGGTGTTTTGTTGTTGTTTTTTGTTTTGTTTTGTTTTGGTTTTTATTCTCCCTTGCCGGGGCATTTTGATGTCCAACAACAAAATACAAAAGTGAATGGAATGCGTGCATGCATGCGTGATTCAGTAAATATTGGGAGTATATTTTAATTTTAACTTTAGTATAATCTAACATTAAATTTTCGTTTGGGGTAATTGTCCTTTCATCTTTCAGAGTTTGGGTAATATGTCGGACTATTTCAATCTTGAAAGTTAATACAAAAAGACTATAAAAACATAAAGCTATATTATAGTATGTCTTTACCATCGAGTCATTTCGTCTTATATTCAAAATAAAGTAATCAATCACCCAATTTTGAATTATGTGTGATTTGAACGGCATTCTGCATCGAACAGTTACCCTCATCCAACCGTAACAGATACCCACATCCTTATGATGTTGACACTTTCAGTTACCAACATCACACACGATTTTTGATGCCTGTTATTTAATTCCCAAATACTATTTTTTTTAAACGTATGCTTCAAAAATGCATATTTTATATATTTCATGAAGTCTCTGTATATGAATATCTCATATGGATGCGAGTAACTACAGTTACCCGCATGCGGTTATCCCCTGTGATGTTTGTATATGAACTTTATCTTTATTAATTTATTTATTATCAGTTACCATTTGACGCAAACAAACTATTATATGGTTAGCACATGGTTATTAACAAAGAACATTCTAGTTTTGAATTTGGCTGCACAGTTAAATTTCAGTATGATATTTGGAGGGCTAGTTAAATATGAGAAGGGCCAGTAAGATTTTTAATACGATAAAACAACAAAACACACAAGAACAGTATGTAGCACAGTGGTAAAGCGCTTGCTTGATGCACAGTTGGTCTAGGATCAATCCCCATTGGTGGGCCCATGCATTGGGCTGGGATGGAGCATATAAAAGATCCCTTACTACTAATGGAGGAATTAATGTAGCATTTTTTTCTCTCCAAGACTATGTTAGAATTACCAAATGTTTGACATCTCATAGCCGATGATGAATAAATCAAATTTGCTCTAGTTGTGTCATTAACAAACTTTAACTTTAACAAAAAAAAACAGTGACTGATTAAATCTCATTTAATCAAACAAAACTGCACCTGTCCAAAATAGTCGGGGCTGAAAGAACTATGGTTATAGGGCCGAAAATGTTGGGGACCCAAATGTCTTGAGGCTGATTATATAGTGGGACTCAATCATCTCACCCTTCACCCTGGGTTGTTTCATCTGAAAACTGTCGTATTTCCCATTTATTGTATTTCAGGTCAAATATGGTACTTCACATTATTGTCCATACCATAACAGTTTCGTTGATAAAATTTGAGGAATGTTTGATTTATTAGTGTTTTTCTGTACAGACATTTTGGATCACTTAAAAATTTGTGAATTTTATCATGGTGCAGGGCTCAAAATCATGCCCTGCTAAGAGTAATTCATTTTTTAGGCCTAGCAGGTGATATAGAAATTCACCATCTAAAACTACAAATCAAAATTGCAGGTCATTTTTCAAGACAGATATATACATGCATTGATTTCTCTTCTGCTATTTTAATTTAGCTTGTGATTCTGTTATATTTTATTCCATAATTCTCTAAAATATACTACATGTGACTCCACTGAAAACACACCACCCAATTTTCACTTGTCATTGCTATTGCATGCGTGAAGTTGCTCTATAAAACACACAGTAACCCTGACCCCTGTTTACAATTATTGGTTTATTTATTGCCTACTAATATACACTCAGTTATACAAAATCAGTTAAATATATTATTTTTGAATGAATGAATGAATGATGAATGAATGTTTATTTACACCCAACACATAAAGTATATTGGCTATTAGGTGCATGCAATGGTAAATATATAAATGAATTGATGATCAACATCATATAATTTTGTTTTTAAAATTAAGTTAAAAACACAGTGTAAAGAGATGTGCAAAAGTATAAGTATCACAGGTAAGTATGTTAATATTTTGAGTAAAAATCAACATATCGTAAAAACTTAAAGATAACTTTAGGGTGGAATTAAAATAATACTATCACATTTTTTCTACCAAATATATGTTTCCTCATCGGTCCAAGATGATTATACACTCGGCCAAAATATGTGAATCATTAGTGTACATTCTTTAGCATAAATTAATGTGTCAAGGATGTTTGACCAGTGCGAGATTGACACAAGACAATGTAATTCTTCCTGAATTGCCTGTAGGAAGACTGCCACTCTCCCAGAACTGGCTTGACAGAATGTAGCTTGTTGACAACCACACTGTTCCAGTCATCTTGCCAAGTTGAAAAGATATACATGTATTACTTAATTAAGGCAAATCCAAAGCAGATTTGGCAGCTGTTACTGCCTTTTTATTACCCATGATGCCAGCGTGACTTCTTTCTTTTTTCTTCTGTTTTGTCCAGCATGAGAATGTTGTTGTTTTTATTGTTTTTTTAATAATTTTGTAATTTTTTTATATATTTATAAATAAATTTTATTATCCCCAGATCAATACAATGTCATGGTTAGGGAGCCCTGAATGACTACTTTATTAAAAAAATACAATATGCTTTTAATTGCATCAAATATATTAAATTACTCAAATAGAACAGAATGTTGGTATTGATAAGTGGACGTTTTGCTTTTTGCAACACAAACTTTTCTACAATACAGAGATTTTACTGTAATAGAGATTTAAAGGGTGGGGGGGTGGGGGGTTTGCCACTGTGACTTACCAGTATTTTGTTCTTATCCATTTTGTAACTACAAATCGGATAGTTCAGTTAACATTTTAGAGGTCCTAATTTTCCACACACTATACCAAACCCTCCCTCTTACTCCATCCTCAGCACATATACAATGAATTAATGGATGTTTAAACAACGCCTGTGTCATTACAACAACAGTGATATGAATGAATAACTTAGTATCAGTGTGTTTGTGAAGGGATGATAATATAGGAATTGTAAACTCTATAACTGTATTGTAACCTATATACCGGTATAGTTTACCTGGGCCTGTTCCACGAAATGATCTTAGCGCTAAGATACATGTAGGTATGCACTTACAGTGATCTTTGTGCTAAGATTGCTTTGTTGAATGGAGCCCGTGCAGGTCCATAATTTATGATAACCTTTACATGAGTTAATTGCCCATCGGTCTGCTTATTTTGATGCCTGCCTTAATTAACTTAGCAAAAACAATGTATGTACATTTGTTGCTTTACATGCAAGTCCCGTGAGAATGCTTGTTTAATTTTTATAATATAATTTGGTTGTATAATACATGTGTATCATCAATGCTGTGATTTTTTATTTTTTTTATCACTTTATGTAATTAATGTGTACAATTCTTCATGATCAGTGTAGTAAATTCCAGGAGGGGGGAATCAAATGATTTTGACAGTTTCAGTTACATTTATTTGTTGTTATCTTATATGGTTATCTAATCTTAATATACATTATTTTACATTACTGTATATTACATCTCTCTCTCTCTCTCTCTCTCTCTCTCTCTCTCTCTCTCTCTCTCTCTCTCTCTCTCTCTCTCTCTCTCTCTCTCTCTCTCTCAGTTAGAATTTAAAATAGTAATAATATACATATGTACTTGTATTTATTGACATTATTAATATATCTATTTTGCATTACGAAACCTTATGGGGGAGGGCAGGAGTGTTTGTCATGTGTTACTAATCATTTTCAAAATATATCTATAAAATTATTAATTAAACATTTTAAAAAAAAGAGGAAATTATTTACATTCAGATTGGGAACTTTTCACTCCAAAATTGGGAATAAAAGAAACCCATAGCTTTTGAGAAATGGTGGAGAACAGTGGCGATTATTTGAGTCTAGAAACATAGCTGATAAAGCCCTGTAAATTAACCTACCTTAATTTATTATGTAGTACTTTTCCATTACCACTATTTGCTTGAATCATCTTCTTGTTAAAAATAATTTTGTGGCAATCACAATAGTTTAATTAAGACTCCTTATTGATGCAGTATGGAATGAAATGCAATTCCAGTCATTTTGAAACACACTGTAAAGAATGTTGTCTTCAGACAGAAACATGCTAAAATCTACTTTGTCACATTTCAAATGATCTTTATATTTCATGACAGACAATTGTTTCTTCTGACTTTAAATATATATGACTCCTGAAACAGTACATACATTAAATTAAGTAAGTTCTTACCAGATTGTACAGAACTGTTGAACTTAAACTTTTTATTTACTTAAGATTGACCCTTTGATTTGTCTCCTAGTGACTGCACACTTCATGTCATATACCTCAAATTAATTGTATGTAATGTTGCGGTGGTCTCAGATGTCCATTACAAAGCCATAGTTCGTGAGGAGAAAGTGACATTCACAAAGAAGCCAGGTTGTAATGAAAGGACATTTATTTAGTTGTGAAAGGCAGTGAGATTATTAAGCCACTTGGACAAATAGTCTATTGACTCTTCACAGTGTTGTCATGACTGCTATCTAGAAAGCAGTCCAACTCTCTTCATATGATCCTCGGGTGTAATAAAATATGGGGGCTTTTACACAGTTTGCATGTACTTCTGGTATTCCTATATATTGACTTTACAACTGTTTGAATGCTGTATTACTGACTTTATAGTCATTTGACATTCAGTGAAATGCTTACATTTTCTACATAGCCAGTTGTCATTTCTGCTTGGGAAGTGATGCAGTACTGATTTTAGTTATTCAAAATATACAGTGAAATACATATATTTTCTTCTACATTACCAATAAGCATTTTTGCTTTATAAAAATTGTGATATTGCTAATCTGCAGTGTCAGTGTAACAATGGCTGATAAAGTTGTGGAGTCTAACAATGTGATAGATAAACCATCATTGTTGGAGGATAATTCGGTTTCAAAGTTGAAGAAAAGGACAAAGGGAGGAAAAAAGGACTTTGTATGGCCAAGGAAAAATTATTTAGAGGTGTCTAGATGTGATTCTGTTACAGAACAATTGGTAAACTGTTCTTTCATTATATGTTTATTAAAATTCATGTTGGGTATTATTATTATTATTTAAAAAAAAATGTATTTAATCTAGTTGTTCTACAAACAATATGGTGAACATTTTCTTTTCTATTCTTTTGATTATTATTACTATTATTATTAGATGTATTATTATTATAAGACTACTATAGTACTATTTAATTGCTGTTTTGGTTGTAGTTAAGGATATATAGAGGTCTTTATTTGTTGTAATTTTAATGAACAAGAGTCCAAATGAACAGAATATCTAAAATATGTAACATATAGGATACGTTTTGCTGTTAAATTTGTTCTAGTACAATTGTATATGTAGGTATTTTAAGGATCATTACTGATATAAGCAATACATAATATATGGAATTAACTTTCAAATGTTTGATTTGTGTGGGTTAACTTTAATTTTAATTTTTTATTATTTTATTTATTATTTATTTTGATTATTATCTCTTTGATTCTTGCTCTCATTTAAAAGTTATAATTTTATATTGTTAGCATTTTAAAAAAATTCATAAATACTCATTATAGTGAAACAATATCCCCCATACATTGGACATAAATCCAATTTGACAGTAAATTGCCCTTTTGTCCTTCATGTGCAGTTATATTTCAAACAATGTTATTTATTTAACATGTAGGTGAATATGTTTTTATTTCTCAAGAACTTAGGAGCCATGTGCAGGGTCATTAAGTTTGGGTACATGTAGGTATAGGGTCAGTATTCATGTCTTGCATTTGTTTATTGCTTCCTCACAATGATAAAAGTAGAGTATATGTTTAATGACATCTTAACATATTTTAAAATAGAGGAAACTTGCTGCTGCCACATACTCAGCTTCTCCAACCAAAAAGCAGCTCAGGGCACCTTTTATTTATGTGCACTTTCCCATAGAAAGCACTGTACACACCATGGCCTTTTGATGTACCAGTTGTGGGGTGCTGATTGGATGGAAACAACAAACCCCACAACTCATGATATATAAATATATAATTTGAAGTTAACAGTACCAGTATATTGTTTGGTTCTTGTAAATCTGACTTGTTTCGAGGACTTATTTTGCTTTGCTTCACCACATCTAATTGTTTTTTCTTTCCTTTTTGCTTTTTCCAGAAAAGCCAAATTCATCGACTTGTTTATATTGCCAAACTGAGTAATGAAAATTTTGACAGAGCAGAAGTTGGTCGTAAGTATATATTCTAATAAATATCTATGATTTTCATGAATGTGTGCGTGTCTGTCTGCATGTTAATTAGAAGTGGTGGGGATAATTCTAGCTTGTTTAGAAAGTCAAAAAGTGACCATAAAGGTATGTCACAATATACATCAAAATTATAGATATCAGGCAGATAAATTTTGACTGACAGCTGGCAAATTTACGTGGTAAATTCTGACTGATAGTTGGTAATTTTAGATGGAAAAACCAAACTTTCAGCTGGTAATTTTACTTAGTAAATTCTGACTGACAGCTGCTAGTTTTATATGGAAGAACCAAACTTTAAACTGATAATTTTACCTAGTTAATTCTGACTGACAGCTGGTAATTGTACCTGGCAAATCCTGACTGATAGCTGGTAATTTTACAATGTAAATTCTGACTGACAGCTGCTAATTTTACCTGGCAAATCCTGACTGACAGCTGGTAAATGTACCTGGTAAAATCTGACTGACCGCTGGTAATTGTACCTGGTAAAATCTGACCGACAGCTGCTAAATTTACCTGGCAAATCCTGACTGACAGCTGGTAATTTTACCTGGTAAATTCTGACTGACAGCTGGTAATTTTACCATGGAAATCTTGGCTGACATGTACAGGTGGTAATTTTACAAGATAAAAACTGTATGGGCCAACAGTTTGTAATTTACCAGGTAAAATTTGACTGACAGCTGGTAATTTTATGAGGTAAAAACAAGAACTTTATAAGATCATTTCTCCATATTGTGTAACATATTGTGTAACATATTGTCTCTTTTATTAGATCATTATGAAAAATACATCAAGAAGTTGCAGGAGGATTTTCAGAGTGAACCAACCACAGGGCTGATGCTTATATACATGAAATACATTGTCCATGTTGTTGAGGTGTGTGTTTACTATATACATTTTATATCCCTTGAATGTGTAGACATTACATAATGTTAAGATGTCAACTAGTTACTTGAGCATACACTAGTCTTGAATAAATGCAAGACTGTTTGATGTTTTTTTTTTTTTTTTGGGGGGGGGGGTATTTAGATTAAGCATGCCATTTACTTAAAGTGATGGCAGAAACAGTCATTTACTCTCTTCAAGGACGTATGAGTTAATAACTTATTTTTCTGTGATTTGTCAATCCATCTACCTAAATTACTGACACCCAGTGTGTCATTTGTTGGCTAGTATTTTCCCTAGCTTGTTTTAGCATGGTGCAGCACCATGCCTCAATAGTCTAGCACCATCTTGCCTTAATCAATGCCATGCTGCCCTGAGATTAAACAAGCCTTTTTTAATAATTCATTCTAAAATTGCCTTTATAAAACACCCAAAAAGTTATTATTAATTAATAACATATGCCTTTTATATCTTTTGCCATTCATTTATTAAAGCAAGCATATAAATTACATTAATGTTTATTTTAATGAATTTTTGTGTATTTTTAATGAAAAACAAGGGCCCCGAAAATGCCCCAAAAGTGTTTGGTCTACCGTGCCTTGCCTAATTTCTAGGGAAATCACTAGTTGGCCCTATTTTTTTTTATTTTTTTTTACTTTTCCAACATATTTTTTGCACTGCTACATGACTTAATTTCATCAGTGGTGCGTTTTTAATACCAGTTAGTCTATATCCTTTTACAAAAAGAGCTGATTAATACAAAATCAAGTAATACTAATTTAATTTTTTTTAAATATAATAAAATGACAAGAATATTATAGTTAACTGTACATGTATATGCTGGTATTAGTTGACTATTGTTTTTAACTTTTCTAATCTTACAAATATTGAAGTAGAGCTGTTTAGGTTGACAGACTTCTTCTTAATGTTTGCTTCAGTATCAGATGATTTCAGTGATATTCAGTTGTAATATCTTTTTATTTTGTAGTCATCTTCTGAGACCCTTCTGAAGATGATCAAGTTTTTACATCAGGGCGTAACCAGCGAACATGGCTTCGAATCTGTAGCCAAGATTTTGATCATCTCACATGACATATCCTTTTTATTGTTGTATTAATTTGAAGAGCAGCTACACAAAATAGCGTATTACATACTGTAGATATGTGTATACTATATATTGAATTATGATCCATTCATTCACTGTAGCAATTTTTCAAACATAGAGGAAGTTTTGGTAATATGCAGGCCAAAGTTAAAAAAACAACATTTGCAATAAATATCCATTGTTATATTAAGTTTTGTAGGTACCTGCATTATCTACTTGCCGGGATGCAATTTAGCTCAGTCGGTTGGGTGCTTGCGGCTCAGGATTGAACCACCTTAGTGGATTGATTTAACTACTTGGGTGGTTTCTCGTTCCAACCAGTGCACCATAACAGGTCAAAGGCCTTGGTATGTGCTTTCCTGTCTTTGGGAAAGTGCATATAAAAAAATCCCTATTTGTATTAGGAAAATATGTAGCAGGTTTCCTCTGTGACTACATGTCAGAATTACCAAATGTTTGACATCCAATAGCTGATGATTAATTAAGCAATGTGCTCTAGTGGTGTTGTTAAACAAAACAAACTTATCTGCTTGCCAATATATTTTGTTAGCTTGTCCTGTATTTGCCTTAACATACGTACATTCCCTATCGGATATTTCAGCAGTGGGGTTTCCGCACCATTGATATTGAGGCTCATCAGATGGAGGCATATGAGCCACCAGGGTCAACGGAAGAACTTGTAATAGATGTCCTCAGACAGCTGCTTAAAATGGGCAGCTTTCTCGCAACACAGCCAAAGGTTGGTCAAAGTTGAAATCTTGATTTTATTTTTAATACAGACAATGTATACTCTTTAAAAAAAGAAACGCAAAAGGGTACAAATGGGTTATAACTCCGATTTTATGTTTCCTACCGGTTCATGCTTTGTGAATATAAGGTCATTGCATGTCCCAAACACATTCCCACGGTTACATTCGATAAAACGCAGTTACTGTACAATAAAGTTCCAAAATGTGAATATTCGCAAAAACGCAGCCACGTGCAAACCATGTCACCACTGCACGTGCGTTGTCTGCACGTGCAACATGAACACCGACAGTATAAAAGTGCAGGGTGTTCGCTTGCCTGGCCTCTGTATCTGGCCGACAGTTGACAATCCAGGACATGCCACGTCTCGGTGAACCGCAGAGAAACAATGCCATCGGCCGACTAGACACAGGCGAATCCAGAACGGCCGTTGCCAGGGCATTCCATGTGTCCCCAAGCACCATCTCCAGACTGTGGGACCGTTACCAGCAACATGGATCAACACGTGACCTCCCTAGATCCGGTCGACCACGGGTCACTACCCCCGGGCAGGACCGCTACATCCGGGTACGCCACCTTCGGGAACGATTGACTACTGCCACCTCCACAGCCGCAGCAATACCAGGTTTGCGCAGGATATCCGACCAGACCGTACGGAACCGCCTACGTGAGGTAGGAATTCGTGCCAGACGTCCAGTTCGAGGTGTCATCTTAACACCACAACACCGTCGACTCCGACTGCAGTGGTGCCAAATTCATCGACAATGGCCTCAACTGCGATGGAGACAGGTGTGGTTCAGTGACGAGTCCCGATTTCTGCTCCGACGTCATGATGGAAGATGTCGCGTGTATAAGCGTCGTGGTGAACGTTATGCGGCAAACTGCGTGCAGGAAGTGGACAGATTCGGCAGGGTTAGTGTCATGGTGTGGGCAGCCATCTCACACACTGGCAGAACTGACCTGGTCCACGTGCAGGGCAACCTGAATGCACAGGGCTACATTGACCAGATCCTCCGGCCACACATCGTTCCAGTTATGGCCAACGCCAACGCAGTGTTCCAACATGACAATGCCAGGCCTCACACAGCACATCTCACAACGGCTTTCCTACAGAACAACAACATTAATGTCCTTCCTTGGCCATCGATATCACTGGATTTGAACCCAATTGAGCATCTATGGGACGAGTTGGACCGACGCCTCCGACAGCGACAACCACAGCCCCAGACCCTGCCCGAGCTGGCAGCAGCCTTGCAGGCCGAGTGGGCCACCATCCCCCGGGACGTCATCCGTACTCTGGTTGCTTCAATGGGCAGGCGGTGCCAGGCAGTTGTCAACACACGCGGAGGCCACACCCGGTATTGACTCCAGATGACCTTGACCTTGGTGGTGTGTCCTATCACTTACTCACAATGGACTAGAGTGAATTGTGAACAATCCTGCAACATTTGGTAATTATCGGACTCACCATTCAATAATTAAATCAATTCTCCAAATGTTACGACAATGTGGTTTTGCGTTTCTTCTTTTGAAGAGTATATATTAAAACTTTAACTGTGGAGGGTTGTTGCCACCCCAAAAATATGTTCATAAGTGTCTTTTTGTGTAGCTCAAGAAGATATTATTTTGCCCTGATTCTAAAGTTATTTTAGGTTACGGTATAGGCCTAGAAGAAATCATCTACTTTAATCTCCCATGATATGCAATTCTTTGATTTCCATTGGCTGCTATTGCTAATTTAGATCACATATAAAATCACTGTTGGCCATATTGGAGCACTGGTCTCGGTGCTGTAGGGCATGGTTAAGCAGTCAGACTTATTAATATTATGCCACAATGTTACTAACACCCCTTTTGCTTTTACAGACATCTTTGAAAAGTGCTATGGATTCAATTCATGAAAGAATACCAGAACATCTACCACAACAAGGTGAGCTACTCTCAGGGTTTATTCACAAACTAATAGGAATTTTGAATTGTTATTAAATATGTTTAAAATTTATATTGCAATCTTCACAAACTAATGAACAGATATTTAGGAAATATTGAATATGTGAATTTATATTAAATTAAAAACAATTTAAACACAAATTTAACATTGTACATTTTAAAACTACATTCCCTGGAATATTTTTATTATTTAAGCATATAGAACAGAAAATCCGATTACGTTTGGTGCATATATGACGCCGCACTCCGCATTGGTTTCACAACGCTGGCTTATCCAGGTAAAAAACAAAGCCATGATTTTGAAAGTGGAACACTTTTGACGGGCTCGTACCGATCTCGGTTTTCATTGGCTTATCACAAGTATAGAATTCCCTAACGAGATCACGTGAGATTTCGCAATTTTTGAACAAATTTAACTGTCTTGATTGAGGGGTCGTCTTCTATCTCCAAAACATATTTATATCCGTAGAGGTATGGTACAACGCCTTTCCAGGGGTTGGTGAGTGGAGGATATGCCTTGAAATTTTGACAGTGGCCAGCTGTTGGCATACGCGTTACATGTAAGGGGGTGTTACTAATTACGTAATGCTCTGGGGGTAGAGGAAGAGGGTACTGTGTTCGATTTATGTAACATTTTTCAAGACCATGTTATTTTTATTCATTACTTAGACCTAAAAAGGTGGTTTTTGCGCGGTCAGTCTAGGTTCGATCCCCATCGGCGGATATACAAAAAGACCATGGTATGTGATATCCTGTCTGTGGGATGGTACATATAAAATGCAGCAGGTTTCCAAGGCACGCGTGTGCAGGGATTTCAGCGGGGTTGGGGTTATAGACTGTTTTAAGCTTGGGAAAGTAAGGGTTTCGACCTCCAATACACCCGATTCCTCTCTAAAATTATATGTCAAAATTACCAAGTGTTAGACATCCAACAGCAGATGGAAGGAAGGATAGGATATGTTTTATTTAACGACACACTCAACACATTTTATTTATGGTTGTATGGGGTCGGATGATTATTAAATCAATATGCTTTATCTTTGATGTTGTTAAACAACACACACCCCCCCCCCCCCCCCCCCCCCAACTTTACCTTTTCCAAATGAAATAATATTTATTTGAATTTGTCGATTTTAACACGTAAAATTAAGAAGTGAAAACATTCATTGTGTACTTTAGTATATTTTATTTTAAAAATATATACATGATTAATGTGTTACTAGTATACAAACTAAACTTTGAAAATTCTACTAACACTTTATAAAATATCAATTCTGAAATAGGAAGGTACGACTGTCGATAATACGTTGTCAAGATCAAACCGGTTTTAACTACAGCGCAAGATTTCTCTTTTAATTTTTTGAGACAAACCCTACAATTTGAAATCGGTAAACGCACATGTTAACTGAAACTGACAACAGGCTGTCGTTTGTGCTTTGCCGAGCTATGGCGGCACAGGCAATGAATCAAGCATATACGTTTGACGATATCCGTTCATAGTGAACACACACAACTTTTTTAAAAGTGCATTTGTATTTCACATTTGTACATGATATTATAATATGGTAACCAGATAATGTAACTTTAAAATCTATCTTCTCCTAGAATTTTGATAGAATAGTTGTGAAACTTGGTATTATGATCCTTTGGGGCAGTTTTCATAAACTAATTGAGAGATAATTTTGAATTTTTGAATTAAAAATTTAAATAAAAAATTCATATTGAAAATGTTCAAATCTTTTTTTCTCCTAGAGTTTTAAATTTAAAAGATTTAATTAGAAATTTTACTTCTGCTATGACATTCATCAGTGGAGCTTTTCTAATTTTTCTAATACTGATTTGATTGTTGTCTGTCAGTTTGGCTTCTGTCTGTCCATTTTTCCTTTCAAGTCTATCTTCTTATAGTTTTGATTAGATTGTTTTGAAACTTGGTACTATAATACACTGGGGCACTGTTCAAAAACTAATAGAGAGATATTTTGGCAATTTAGAATGTTTAGTTTCAAAATTTAAATTGAAAATTTAAAAGTCTGTCATTTAGAGTTTTCAAGGATACATGTAGTTCTGAAACTTGGTACCGTGATTATCTGCATGGGGCATCACCAATTTGAAAATTAAACAGCAAAGCTCATAAGGCCAATAGGCCTCTTGTTGTTTTGTTTGTTTGTTGTTTGTTTTTAAAGACACATTTAAGGTAAATATGTTAACATTGGAATATGTGCTTAAAAATATGTAAAATTGTAAATACATGTTCATATAGTGCAACCACAACTATTATCCAGACACATGTCTTTTCAATTTGTAATCTTTTCTATTCTGTTAAATAGTTATATTTATATTGGTATTTGAAATATTTACAATGTATATTCAAAGGAATTTGTCTCATATATCATACCTTTTTTAAGCTTATTCTTCATGTACTACTCATTTCTTTATAAATTATACTAACTGGTAAAATAATATTCTAACATTAACATTACCTTGTCAGCTGCCGTCCACTACCTGTTAGCAGAAGATGACCCCTGTATGATTTTACCAAAAGAGTTCATTGATATATACGAAAAGCCATTCGATGTCACTTTAGAAGGAGGTAAGAATGAAACTGTGATGATGAACTTAAAGGTACTTAAATTGCCCTCAAAAGGAAGGGTGTTTCTTTTCCAAAAACTGATAATATGCATTAATCTACTCACCAGTTATCCAAAACCATATAAAATGTTAAACCTGTTTACTAGAAGCTGTATCATACACAGAGAACATTTTGTTCAGATAGCAAGTTTCAGATATCACTACACAATTTAAAAAAATTAAACAGTAGTTGCTAATCAATTTTAAATTGATTAGAAATACATGTATCGCTAATCAAGATTTTGAAAACTAAATATTCCCTGATACATGCTAATAATGAATCTGCCATTAAGATATTCAATATACCATATATATATATATATATATATATAGTCAAACCTGTATATAACGGCCACCCAAGAGACCTGCAAAAGTGGCCGTTATAGACAGGTGACCCTTATATAAAGGTTCAAAATTAGAACCCATATACTAAAGCATATCACAACTGTCATAAAAAAAAGATGTCTCATTTTTAAACCATTCCCACACTAGCTTGTTTATGTCATCATTGCCTGTTGCTTTCTTCTGCCTTTTTCTTTCGGCTGAAACATTGTCAAAATCGGCCAGAACATCAGCATTCCTTTTTAAAATAGAATTAATCTGAAAATGTCCTACACCAATATGATCGGTGATCTTTCGCACACTTGAATTGCCTTTCTCAGATTTGTTAATAACGTTGATTCCCTATTCTAATGTTAAAGCAGTACTATTTTTCGGTGGTATTTTACATACAAATGTATTTGTTAATATATTTTGCAAACGTTAACATTGACTTGCAGAAGATATTTTGTATTTTAGGTTAATACCCATGTGACATGTTTAACTCATTTGTTTGTTCATGTCACCGCTAATCCTTCAGTGGAGTATGACAGTTGATTACAGCTGAATAAGATCAGGAGTCGCTTAAATAATCCTAACACGGGGCATCTTCAATGACCGCCGCCTTCAGCAATTTATTTACCAATCATGTCTGGCTAGAAACATTGAAACACCTAACATAATACCTCATTTGTTTAGTTTCTCGAGACTCAATAGAGTGACCATCCATACAGATTACATTATGTACAGCCAATGGGAAGTCGTCTACTGTTCAGTGAGGATGCTGAGAACCAATCGAATTACACCACCAGTAACTGTGTGTCACGGAAGTGTCTGTTTGTTTTTCAATTACGATCAGAGAATTACAATGAAACTTTACTTTGATGGAAAATAACCCAAAGCTACAGACATGGCCATATAAACACATTTAATTTATAATTTTTAAGATGATTGAAAAAGTAAAGACATAACCAGGGACAAAAAATAAACCAAAAAAGTCTTCACGACGATCATCTTGTGACCATTATAGCAGGTTCAACCTGTGATTTTGGGTGAAAAATAGTGACCGCTGGCCGTTATGGACAGGTGACCGTTATTTACAGGTCAGATAAAGAAGGAAATGCATTGGGGGGATTTATAGTGGCTGTTATAGGCAGGTGACCGTTATGTACAGGTGACCGTTAGACCAGGTTCGACTGTATGTATATATATACATATATATATATATATATATATAATGTGCAAGACTCAAAAAGAAGTTATAATAGTAATATAGTGAGTGTATGCAGCATAAGTTGCTGTCAGGTGCTTCTGCTACAGAGGAGAGCTTATCTTGACCATGTTATGTGGTTACAACTTTGTTGGAAGACTGCCATTTCATTTACTACACCGGGGTGGCTGAGACTCTCATGGGATATTTTCAGTCTCCCACAATGTGAAATATGTCTTTTGATTGGCACACAGTATGACTCCATGCATGTATATGTACATCGTCATGCAAAAATGTGTGCACATGGTTTTTGTCCAGTTCATATTTTTATAATCAAGGGTGGGGGGGGGGGGGGGGGGGGTGGAGAGGAAATTTTTTTATATAGTAGTTACTGTAGTAGGAGTAGTGTAGTCTACACCATTTTCAGGGCACTTTAATTGAAATAAAAATATATGTAATTAATGTGCTAGGTTTAATAAAGAAATGGAAGAATATATAACGGGCATATTTTATTAATTAATAATACATTTTTGAGTGGTTTCTTTTATAAAGACAATTTTATAATTAATTATTGAAAAAGGCTTGTTTAATCTCCGGGCAGCACTGCTAATTAAGGCAAATATGGTGCTAGACTATTGAGGCCTTGATGTCGCACCATGCTTAAACAAGTTAGGGAAAACACTATAAACAGAGTTACAGATCAAGTTTGACGTTCATGGGGATTGGTCCATATTTGACAGAGTTATAGCCCTTGAACTAAGGAGATCTGAAAATGTGTTTAGCCCAGTAGAGGTCAGGGCCCCGTTCCACGTAGTGACCTTAGCCCTAAGATTATCTTAAGCGCATAGTTACCCTATGCATTTAAGTTGATCTTAGGGCTAAGATCGCTTCGTGGAACGGGGCCCAGGTCAGGTCATAGGGTTTTACATGTACATTCAGAACAAGCTGTTGTAGCTCACACCTGTCTGGTGGGTAGGGGTAATTTTGGTTTGTTGAATTTTGAATATCCCGTAGGATTAACTCAAAAGGGAAAATAGTGCACAATTTCTTGAAGGAATTTTGGTGCATTTTTTAACGGTTCATCGAAAGAAACAAAAGGAGCTGCATGTTAATTTGAACTTAGTTTGCCGAGAGTAGCTCGTATTGGAACCCCCAATAGAGGACACGTACAGTTGTAGCAGTACCCTCAGAAAGCTGGTTTTAAATTGGGTACAGACCTCACAACACAAACGATCAAAGTCACATTTCATCTTTTCTTGTCTTTTCTTCTTTTTTTAATAACATTTTACCTTTTGGATCAATAGGGCTATATTTAATGTAGTGGATGTAAGCAGATATCAGAAGATTAGATCTAATTTCAAATGTACATGGTAACACCTGGTCACATGTTTCTGGTAATCATATAACTTAAGTTCTGCTTTTTCACAGGTCCCAAGCTTGAACATTTGAAAACTAGTACAGTCAATAATTGGTTTCATTTTAACCTCCACCCCCCCCCCCCCCCCTCCTGCTCAAAAACAAGAAAGAAAGAAAGAAGAAAACAACTAAACGAGTACTAACAACATGTATATGTAGGCTGTGTCATTATAATTATACTGTATTATTGTTAACATTTTAATTGAGTCTACATGTATATAGAAAATATAGAGTTTAACCTTTAATATTTGAATGTTTCTTGTTTCAGACCGGGTGTGGCCAATACAAACAAAACTGTTTCCATACAACTGACAGGATGTTAACAAACCAACCTTTCCAGAAGTAGACTTGACAATTTTAACATTACATGCAGAACAGTGGTTTATCTCCCCATCCATCCATCCATCCCATCCATCCATCTGCTTTGTATTTTTAAAAATATTTTCCATTCATTCATCCATAAAATATTGTATTTCATTAATATACTAAATGGGAAAATTTAATACAAAAATCCCGACTTTCTTAGGAAGCCATAATTCTGAATACATTGTACAACGGCAAGGGTCAAGGTCTATACTTTGATGGTTTTAAAGTTTATTTTATGAAGGATCGAGGTCTAAATATTTTGATGGATTTTTAAAAGGTGATGGTTTCTGCTTTAATAGGTTTTCAAAATGTATTTCTTAGAGGTCAAGGAGGTGTGTTTGTGTGTTGGAAGGGAGACAAACACTACCAATGGACAATTGTGATATGTGTATTGGTTACATGATGTGAGTAGTGATATTGAATGTAGTTTTATATTTATTTCAAACTCAAAATATTTATTAGTTTTCTGCAGTAAATGTTAGAAAAGACAAACTAAAATATGTAAAATACAGAATTCATGATTAACCATTTTTGTATGTTTTATAGTTAAAAAAGATTTTTTTATTTATTATATAAGACTCTTTACCTGACAAGAACGTAACATATGACCATATGATAACATTGACTGTTTCTAAGTAGGAGAAACAATGCTACCCATACCTTGTTTAAAACTGCATTGTTCCCTAAATAAAAAACCAGGGCATCTAGAATTGTTATGTAATCCACTAGCCATGGGATCGATCCATGATTTTATTTTTTTACTAGCCACGATTAAAAATTCGCTCGCCCTACTTTACTTTAAGTTAATAAAATTTTACTAAATAATAGTAATAATCAGATATGTCACCTAAAGAGGGAGATAGAGCTTAAGAACACAAACATTGAGGGGTTGGTGTGGAGGCAGATATTCATATTTACAAAATAGGCTTTTACTGCAACATTTGACTTTTGGCTAACCATCGGGTATGGCAGTAGTAGTTATTACTAGCCCAACATTGAATATCACTATAGCCATGGGAGTGGGGCTACCATAATCTAGAAGCCCTGAAAAAACATAACCACTACATTTTTAATAAATCTGTATTGTGTGTGGTATACTCTCTGGAAGCTAAAAACAAGTATGCTACTATATTTTAAAAGAGAGAAAGCTACTTGCATTTTGAGAATTAATGGTAAATTAATATATTTAAATTTTGACACAGTCCTCAGAGAAACAGCTACATTTTTCCATTAATAGTAACAGGATGAAGTTCATATAGAAATACTAACATATATGTTTGTTTTTTCTCATCAATCTATCACACCTTTACAAACAGGTTAAAGCCTAAACAAACAGAAGCATTTTTTAAAAATTAAACAAAACATAACAAATACCCCATAATATACTGATAATAAAGTACTATTTACTATCAAGGAAATATTAAAAATGGAAATATTTTTTCCTAACATACTTATATATAATTTAAGCACAGAATTTTAATTAATTTTAATGATCTTTAGATCTATAACAAATGAAAGATTTAGAAGAAAAAAAAATGTCATTAGTTCTTTATCATATTGAGGGCAATATTTTGATGAATCCATTTCGTGTAGTTGTAAACACTTGTGTATACACCTGGTTTCTTGAGATCTGGAAAACAAGAAAATTCAAATGTGAGTGGTTTCTATTTATTTATTTATATATTTATTATATTTGATATATATGAAGGAGATGTGCTGTTTTTCTACGAACTATGAAATTGTTTGTTACAATAAAATTAAATAATGAGATACCATTATTGAGAAAAAAAATAATGCTTGGAATTTTTTTAATTTTTTTGTTCAATGATACATTGTTGTATTAATCATCTGTTAATATTGGATGTCAGTCATTTGATACACATACATTCCTGTACATGTATTCAGAGGCATCTTGGTACATTTTTACTTGGGGCCTAATTCGCAAAGCTTTAATAAGCAACATCACATTATCTGTGTAAGACTTTTTGTATTACACTGCTAGATCACAAAGTTGTAAGAGTTTACTGAATTAGGCCCCTGGAGACTACAGCATCCTATTTAATTTACCCAGATTCTTTCTTATCTTTTGCTTTTTTCTTTTACTTTTTAAATTTTATTATCCCCAGATCAGTTGGTAATGCCATGTCTATGAAACCTTAGTTTGGTTCATTGTTATAGAGAGAAATAGAAAAGACAAATGCGCTATCATGGTTCTAAATTAAGGTTACATGTATACCAGGTTATATATTGGCTAATCGTGAGGCATGAGAAAAATTTCAAGTGTTGGTATGAAAGAGAGAGATATGTCGGTAGATCATGTTGTAAAATATAGGAAAGAAAGGAAGAATGAAGATTAGTTTCGAAATGTTTTGCCAAGGGGCCCAAAATTCATCAAATTCCATAAAATTACAGTTTTTATCAAATGTAGGGGTTTTTTCAATTTGTAATTTTATTCTTTTATGATTTTTTGAATTGCAGCTTTACTCAAGTTTGTCTTTTGCATTTTCATTCTTTATATACATGTACATTTATAGATTTTTTTTTTCTAATGAATCTGGCTGTGATTGACAGAAATTACAAAAGTGTTAATCAATGTATTCTATTTTATACAAGAATGAATGAATGTTTAATGACACCCCAGCACGAAAAATACATCGGCTATTGGGTGTCAAACTATGGTAATGCAAACAAATAAAGTGATGATCAACATCAATATAAAAATTCAAGATTTAAATAAAAACAGTGTAAAGAACTGTGCAAAAATACAAATATCACAGATAGATACTGACTTTTACTCAAAAGGTGCCCCAAAAGGGGAGTTGTGCTGTATTGGCCATTCTCAAAGAGAATGTAACACCCCTGCACCACAGCGAGGTTACAGCAGGCACAGGGGTTTTATACAAGAAAGTCTTTGCTACTGATATTCTACATACAATTTTTTAATGGAATTACAATAAAGATGTGTCTTTCCCCATTCTTGTTCTGTGTATTTTGTTTGTGAATTAGGAACAGCTGTTCTATGATTTAATCATTTGTACATTTCTGTACTTCCTCTTTGATCTTTTAAAAATATTCTTAGATTAAAGGAGAAAATTGAGTTGTTAGTTGGTATTAATAGTTGATTTTCTGTTTTCCTTTTAAAAATGAAAGTTTTAATTGCATTTATTAAAGTGGCATATTTGAGAAACATTTATTTTATACTGTATTATATTATACACTCATACATGTACTGTCCAATCTGTTAATAAATCTTTTATAAAAACTATTCCTTGTTTAATATATTTTTGGTAAAGTATTGGTTTGTGATCCTTTGATACATCACTGTTGTACCAAATATGTGTATTAATACTTATTACTTCTTTATTTTTATAATTTTTGTAAAACATTTACAATGTATATATAATATATATTTAGCCAACTTTGTAATGCTTACAAAAAAGATCTTTTTTTTCTTTTTTTGTTGTTGAATAAAATGGTCTCCATATTAAAAAAAACAAAAAAAACATGTTCTATTTATATTCCTGTTATTGCCTCACATTAAATTTGTCCATTTCGAATTGGAATGATACATGTAAAGACTTTTTATCCAGGCTAATTTTAACACCTTTATTTTTATAATTCTCCACGGCATTGCCGATTGCCGTGGGCAGTTAGAGGGTTTGTTATTTCAGGAGAATGTTGTCACTGAAAAAGTAAATTAGTAATTTTTGAAAGTTGTTAAAGTTTTAATGATAGTAATTCTACTTAAACAGTCGGCTTTCTTAAGGACCACTTTTTAAATTAGATTTTGCATTTCCATTACCTTCTTTTCAAAATTTGTATACTGATTTGTTCAAGATTAACACACACAAAAATTCACTAATAATAAACGAAAATTTGATCACCTAGCCCTTATTCGTTTTAATTACCACCTAGATATTTTTAAGCTACGTATGGCCTTGATGATATATTTTTGAGGGCTCTTATTTTTACCTGCACATCCTACACCCCACGACGTGATACCTTCCAGGTGCCACGCTCCATTCATAGAACACACGAGAGGTCCACCTGAATCTCCCTGGAACAGGACAAAATAGGAATATGTGTTCAACCAATACATTTAATTCAATTAGTCGTCGATACTAAGATCATTGCCACACTCGCCCGCATCTACGAAAATTTAACTAGACCAGCCAATTAATTTGTTCAAGACTGAACGAATGAATGCTTAACAACATCCCTGAACGAAACTATATTGAACACAGGGTGTTAAAGGTAAATATATATAAAGTATGCATATACTTATTAAAAAACTCACCTGTGTTTAAAAGAAAAGTGTAAAACACGTTCGTTAAAAAAAAAAAAAAAAAAAACCCACAAAAAACCCCAACGTTACAAAAACAGACTATAAATACAGTATGGTGTATACTGCACCAAAAGCAGAACGGCACTAAAATGTCAGAACTATCACAAACGAAATATTTAGAAAACGAACCCCCCCCCCCCCCCCAAACCCACAAAAAACAACAACAACAAGAAAAAAACACAAAAAAACATACATAAACTTGAAACATTATCACAGATTGTCACGGGGATCCTATAATACCCGTAACTGAATAAAACACAATTATCCAAATATCTCTTCTAACTGTATATCTATTAGATCTCTCTGTATCGGGCAGTCCAACACCCGAGTGGCTCGGCTCTAGGTATAATCAGAGTTAAGATCTTATATAAATATATATATATATATATAGCACGTTTAGTTCACTAGAAAACACAACAAAACACAATACACTTTGGAATCTGTATTAACACTACGCTGACAAATGTACTTGCCGCAGTAGTTAATTAACAACAACAATATAATAACAACCCAGAGCTAAACACTTAATTAGTTAATCTCTAGGTGTCTAGTTTACACAATATTCTAGTCACTTTACCGTGATACAACACACACACGTGTGATAATTGAGAAACGCTGCCAGGGGAACTTAATTAATAAAGAAATTACAACTCTATTCCTAACTGGTTAATTTTTAATTAACCCTTAACTACTCATTCAGTAACCTTGTAATACAGAATTAATACTGGTACCTATCACAATAAAGACAATAACATACAGTTTACCTAGGTCCTCTAGGATGACCGGCTAAGCTTTATCTTTTTAGAACAGTGAAGCCTACAATTTACTTCGTCAGAGCCAGAGACACTGTCTAAATAATATTGGTATAATACAGTAGTAAAATATTTAAAATCACATCAAGGTTATACAACAGAGCAGAAAAATATATTTACCACGTCCGGACTGAACTTGTATAGATCGTTCAGTGGACGACGTCCGTTTCCCCTGGATACTTCCAATGTTTTTCCTCGATATATCTAAAATCCTATCTATTTATTCAAAAATCTCAGAGACAGCGAATATCGCCTGGGGGCACAACGCGGTACCTCACCTATCATGTGATATTTCCACAACTCCCAGAGACGGTATATTTCTCTTAGATGGCCAGACTTACTGTCGCCTAGTTCGCCAGAAACCACGGTCGTAAAACCGCACTACCAGAGGTATTACGTAACTACTGGCCACATGGCCTCCACACCTGGTATGGGTGTGTACTAGGGGGTACGGTCGCGCGGAGGTATTACGTAACCAAGCTGCACACGGCCCTCTAAAACAATTAACATCGCCACAGGCGAAAAGATAAGAGCATGTTCCGTCACACAAATACTTTTAGGATTTTTTTTTTTTTAATTTAAAGAGATAATGGAGACTATATATTGTATTTTCTTCTCATTGAAAACCATGAGAATGATTTTACGTTTGCACAATGATGAGGAACAGAAGACGCAAAGGGAGCCAGAGGCCGTTGCAATTATTCAGTCACCGTATTGATAAGAACACAGTATCAAAAATAATTGTACCTAGTTTTCAGTATAATGAATCGGACACGCCTGCAAATGTTACAAGCTGGTGTCTTGGAGTCCTGAGGCAAAACAAAGAATTTAACTTGGGTAGCCCTAACTGACTCATTCTGAGGTCATCAGCTTTCTTCCACACTAACCAAAGTCTAAATCTGTGTCCTATCAACAGGGAAAAGGCAATGTTTAAAAAACAACCTAAAACAATTACAAGAAAAAGACCATTTACACTTCATCGCTGCAGTTATATTCAAATTGATCTGGACGTACATATATATGTAAATGATCATAATTTAAATTGTTCTTCATCTACATGGGCGTACGACCCGGGGGGGGGGGGGGGGAATTGCCCCCCCCCCCCCCCAATTCGTGCAAAACAGTGGAAACAATTCGGGCAGTTTTTATCGGTAAAATTTCGGGCAAATCAACCCCTCCAGCCCCCCTAAATCAAAGAGTCCCCATACGCCCATGTTCATCTAGATATCTTTTAATGTTGTATCGTTAAGTATGTTAATTAAGAATTTGCCATACATTACAGGCATCCGTCCCTCCTTCGACATAGCCAGCACAAAACATCCCATTGAACACCTGTCCATTGTAGAAGTCGTGACTGTTACAGGTGGCAGTATGCAGTATGGGTACAGGGGCTTGTTTTAATGTCCCAGCACAACACGTATCTAAAACAAAGTAACTATGTTACTGTAAAAGAATTCCATCATAGTGCCATATTTTAATATTTATTTCAGCCTATATATTTGTTTAATCTTCATAATTACATGTATATCAAGAGTGTAGGGCTATCGGTTTACATTTGAGAAATCAAAAGTAGGTCATTTAATTTACTCACTGAGGATAGCCTATTGCTTATGTCTGACTTTCTGATGTAGTCTGGGTTCCTTGTCAGTTTGATTGGAATGGATTATGGTTTGCTGGTGTGTGAAATTAATAATTTGCGAACGTTTGCCACAAACGTCAAAACTATCACTAACACCTCTATTATTTTTGGCCATTAACAACGCAGGAGATACTAATGATGATGGAATATCAGATAAAAAAAAAAAAAAAAAAACCCAACTAGTTATTGGTTTTCATTTACTTTTTGTACCTGACGTGAAATAATTTGTACATATCGTTTAAATTGTGGTTATTAAATGGCGTGACAGTTAAGACATAATCTAGATAATGACTCATAGCTCGTTTATTATTTATTTACCACCTGTGCTGCGACCATCAACGGTTTGAACTTACTTTCTGTCTCTCCCCAGCCTGTGATAAAACAGAGCATGCCAGTCGATGCGGGTTTGATTGGTAGACAAATGACATCCACGTGGTCAGTGATGTTGATGGGCACAGCCAATCGCAGCAAAGCAATATCGTTGACGGATGAGTACGTGTTGTACTTTCTGTGGACGATGATTGCCGATGACTGGCGGACTTGTTCATTGACGTCATCACCGAGCAACTTGTGTTTCCCCGCTGATATACTCCACACTGAGGGATTGTCTGTTCTGTACAGTAACAGAAAAAAATAATCACATACGTATGCAGAGGTTTGGGAGTCTAAATCCACTCTACGTGGACGATCTTTTTAAGTGTATTTTCCGGGGAAGCATGATTCAAACCGCCCAAAACATTTCGCTTGCCAGTCTTGACCCCCTGCACAATTTTCTGCGCACACGTCTGCATACGTTTTGTAAAATTTATAACATAACCAGATGGGTTTACATGATATATTAGTATATAATATATTCGAAAGCAATGGCATGTTTTGTAATGACATTATTGTAAGCAATATTATTTATTAACGTATTTTGTTCTATAATAATTTATAATTCTGACCAATCATTTCAATGACTGCCACAAAATGCAAAAGGGATTGTTCTCAGATTGGAAAATCTATTCTTCAGACAGTACAGCTGATGTTCATATATCTGGCACCTCTGGTACCACTTCTACATTTTCAGCGTTCGCTGGTAAGAAAACTACACGCTTGCATGTCTAAGAATAGTGATGCTCGGCATTGCATTATACCATCACTTTATTTGTTTGGATTTACCGTAGTTTGACACCCAATAGCCGATGTATTTTTCGTGCTAGGGTGTTAAACAGTCCTTCATTCATTTATTTCTGATGATTAATCTTAACTAACCACTGTTATGCTCATAAACCAGTAATGCTTCATTTTCAAACTGCATAGCCCATGCATTCAGGGCGGAGGGAGGATACGAAAAAGTGCCTGTTTTTGTCGGGATGGTGAAGAATCACTCTATTACACTGCATCAATTCTGGTTTTACTACCCATAGTTAGGCATGGCCCTAGAGTCACCTTCTTAAACAAGAGAGAAAGACGTTACTCACGCCTCGAAGCAATGCGCCGCCGTCGCCACCCAGTAGGGGTGTATGAGAGTCCCACCACATTGGTGTACATCATCACGGCGGACCGAAACCTGCCACGGCCAGCTTCCAGGAACCGCCTCCTTACCACCCACAATCCTATGCGTGTCCAGGTCTGGCAGTATTCTTGGCTTGCCGCAGGTCTTTTCTAATACATGAACAATATGTTTTATAGCCACGATTTTCTTACACATGAACAAATTTATGTTTTATAGACACGTTAGATGAAATATAAACGGTGTACATCTAGATATAATAATATAATTAGGTTGTGTTGTTTATGATATGGATGGTAACAAGCGAAAAATCTTGTATTATAATATAATTATACAGGTTGTGTTGTATACGATATGGATGGTAACAAGCGAAAAATATTGTATGGTAATATATTAATACAGGTCGTGTTGTATACGATATGGATGGTAACAAGCGAAACATCTTGTATGGTAATATAATTATACAAGTTGTGTTATATATGAGGTGGATGGTAACAAGCGCAAAATCTAATATTTCTTACAGACATAATATGCGCAACCATTTGAAAGTGGTGAGTCGACATTTGCAGCAGCGTAACTAGTGTAGGGACAGGGGTTGTATTGGGGTCACCCATGGGCCTCCCAGTGACCAAAATATATAGAGTCGACATTTGCAGCAGCGTAACTAGTGTAGGGACAGGGGTTGTATTGGGGTCACCCATGGGCCTCCCAGTGACCAAAATATATAGACTGTTCTCCCTTTCCCAGTACTTTAGAATGTTTTAATTTATATAGGCTTTTGTAGCATTTTATAGTAGTAACCAACTGTGTTTGCCCAATTTGCCCAATTGGTCCAATTTGATCAGTCAACTTCAAACATAATACTTGGTAAAATTCAATTATGTAATGCTATTCTCAGACTATCAACTGTCACAACGAAGCTGGCAAACTCGACAGTTGCATTGCAATTAACTAATCGGTCGTAGATGTTGTATTTGACGAGAATCGAGTTGTAAAAAACGCTCTGACTAGCAATTGGACAATTGTAGAAGTCGAGGGATCGACGAGTTAGTCAACTTCGTTGTAACAGTTGTTAGTCTTATCCTAGCATTAGTTTAAATACATTTCGTGTAACTTCAGCTTACCGCAGACCATTTCGTCACTGGCATCAGAACAGTCGGACACCGTGTCACACACCAAGCCCCAGCTGACACACTCCCCTGACCCGCATGTGAACTCTAACGGCGAGCATGTGGCTGGGTATGAAACAGTTTATCCTATATGACAGCATACAAAACCGTTGAACTTGATAACGCATATTCTAAATGAGTTATATACTTTAGGAGATAAACGATTCCAATAACGCGAATTCCTCGATACGTTGTATACTAAATAGATGAATCAGTCTAATAACTCAAATTACTAAATGTGATATATATATACTCTTCAAAAAAAGAAACGCAAAAGGGTACAAATGGGTTATAACTCCGATTTTATGTTTCCTACCGGTTCATGCTTTGTGAATATAAGGTCATTGCATGTCCCAAACACATTCCCACGGTTACATTCGATAAAACGCAGCTACTGTACAATAAAGTTCCAAAATGTGAATATTCGCAAAAACGCAGCCACGTGCAAACCATGTCACCACTGCACGTGCGTTGTCTGCACGTGCAACATGAACACCGACAGTATAAAAGTGCAGGGTGTTCGCTTGCCTGGCCTCTGTATCTGGCCGACAGTTGACAATCCAGGACATGCCACGTCTCAGTGAACCGCAGAGAAACAATGCCATCGGCGGACTAGACGCAGGCGAATCCAGAACGGCCGTTGCCAGGGCATTCCATGTGTCCCCAAGCACCATCTCCAGACTGTGGGACCGTTACCAGCAACATGGATCAACACGTGACCTCCCTAGATCCGGTCGACCACGGGTCACAACCCCCGGGCAGGACCGCTACATCCGGGTACGCCACCTTAGGGAACGATTGACTACTGCCACCTCCACAGCCGCAGCAATACCAGGTTTGCGCAGGATATCCGACCAGACCGTACGGAACCGCCTACGTGAGGTAGGAATTCGTGCCAGACGTCCAGTTCGAGGTGTCATCTTAACACCACAACACCGTCGACTCCGACTGCAGTGGTGCCAGATTCATCGACAATGGCCTCAACTGCGATGGAGACAGGTGTGGTTCAGTGACGAGTCCCGATTTCTGCTCCGACGTCATGATGGAAGATGTCGCGTGTATAGGCGTCGTGGTGAACGTTATGCGGCAAACTGCGTGCAGGAAGTGGACAGATTCGGCGGGGGTAGTGTCATGGTGTGGGCAGCCATCTCACACACTGGCAGAACTGACCTGGTCCACGTGCAGGGCAACCTGAATGCACAGGGCTACATTGACCAGATCCTCCGGCCACACATCGTTCCAGTTATGATGGCCTCACACAGCACGTCTCACAACGGCTTTCCTACAGAACAACAACATTAATGTCCTTCCTTGGCCATCGATATCACCGGATTTGAATCCAATTGAGCATCTATGGGACGAGTTGGACCGACGCCTCCGACAGCGACAACCACAGCCCCAGACCCTGCCCGAGCTGGCAGCAGCCTTGCAGGCCGAGTGGGCCACCATCCCTCGGGACGTCATCCGTACTCTGGTTGCTTCAATGGGCAGGCGGTGCCAGGCAGTTGTCAACACACGCGGAGGCCACACCCGGTATTGACTCCAGATGACCTTGACCTTGGTGGTGTGTCCTATCACTTACTCACAATGGACTAGAGTGAATTGTGAACAATCCTGCAACATTTGGTAATTATCGGACTCACCATTCAATAATTAAACCAATTCTCCAAATGTTACGACAATGTGATTTTGCGTTTCTTCTTTTGAAGAGTATATATATATATATATATATATATATATATATATATATATATATATATATATATATATATATTCATACATACATATACATACACATTCACATACACACACACACACACAGAGAGAGAGAGAGAGAGAGAGAGAGAGAGAGAGAGAGAGAGAGAGAGAGAGAGAGAGAGAGAGAGAGAGAGAGAGAGAGAGAGAGAGAGAGGGGGGGGGGGGGGAGGTTATTACCAGAGTGTTTTTCGCTATTGTCAATATCGTATATTAGGAATACATATATGATACTGAGGATACCGAAACACACGAGGGTAATAATCTCTTTATCATATAATCTCAAGCTTATTAGCACTTTTTGTTTTCTGAACGTTAGATAGCTTTCAGTGTAAAACTGATATTGAAATGTTTTTATTTGATGACTATGAATGCATACGTCTATTATGGAGTGTCACCCTAGTACGTTTGCTTAAATGTCAATAAATATACTTTGTTTGCACTGAAAATGTAACACACACACACACACACACACACACACACACACACACACACACATGTATACTCTTCAAAAAAAGTAGAGGAACTCTAATAAGAATTTACAATTGCCAAAGTTGTAAGCTATATTAGCTGTGGGGAATGGTTATATGATAATAGTGAATTAATTGGGCAACCATTACAACCGGTAGATCAGGTTTTATGACCACAAAAGACCTTGAAGGACGATTGGGGTCAGAAGTCAAATTTGAAAGTTGACGTTTTTTATCAGTAAATCCCAAATTCAAACAATAAAAATGACTAAAAACAAAATAATAACAACTGTATGATCAACAGAATGAAAAAGCTTGACAGAAATAATGTTCGACAGTGATTAATGGACCTTCCTCAAAATTTTCAAAATCGAGAATGACACCCCACGCACGTGTACGGGGCATCTGCGTGATGCATGTGCAAACTATGGAATGTGTTTCAGTGTGTTGATAAACAGACCTGAACGTTCTTTACTAGGATGTCTGTGGTCAAAACGTATATTCGGTCTAATAGTTGATATTAACATTAATATTTCATGTTCCCCTACTTTTTTGAAGAGTATATATTCCTCCTATATATATCAACCACTATTCTACCAAATACCAGAGATACCAGAGATACGGTCCAGGGCCCATTTCACTAAACATCGTAAGTTTACGTCTGCTACTAGCAGTTATACCGGTCGTGCATGTTTGGCACCAATTTCACGCTTAAATTACATCATTACGGACTCTAGAGTATTTTAAAGACAAAAGAAAATGAAATATGTGTTCTTCAAACTATATTTGTCGAACTATAATAATAATAAGAATTGTGGTTTAGTCGTAGATTGACGTTTACATGCAAAACTAGGGTTACGATATTTTGTAAAATTAGGCCCTGATCACGTATTACAGTTTTGTCGTTCAGATTTAATAGAAAAACTTACAGATTTAATAAGAAAACTTGCCATTTGTCTATAAGAAATTAACTTGTCTTAGGTTTGTAGGAAAATGTTAAGCGCAATGTATGTATGTTCAGTATTTTTTTATAGAAAATGTGGAATCAAGATATCTGGACGATCAAATTCCATTTGACCCCATGACGTGTGATTCTAAACTCGGACATTCTTGTCTCAAGTTTGTTTCTGAAATTTAGACTTCAGTGTTTTACTCTTCAGATTTTACTGGTTTGATATCAATAGGGGATTATAATTAAGATACTACTCACGTATTGGTTTATGGCTGAAATACGAAACATTATACCCTATTCCTCCTACTGCCTGATCCGACATGAAATGCAACAGAACAGTATTTCCAGAAGAAATCATGTCCAGAGGTTTCCGCAGACCGCACACATTTCCTAACAAAGGAGCCTCAGTGGTTGGTCCGTCGTAGACTCTAAGTCCATCAAAGGAACAATTGGCTGAGAACTCTAGCTCAAATGCATCGAAATGAAGAGTGAGAACCTCATGGGCGGAAACTACCACCAACTGACTGCAGTTGAGGTTGGGCACGTAAGGATTGACCCCGTCGAAGCGTGGCGACGTCAGCGTGCCTGATGACTGGGTAAAATTTAGACTCTTTCCCGAACAGCCTGGTGGAGGGATGGTAGCCATCGGAGTTGTTGTTATAGGCACTGAAACGGTCAGATAATTCTGTCAATGTGTATATAGTTTTCAAAACTTTTTTTTGCATTGCCAAATTTGAGTTGAATTTGTGTGTGTATTCGTCATGTACATTTACAGAACAAGTTTGACTTTGATCGAGATTGGCCCATGTTTGACAGAGTTATGGTCTTGAACTTACGAGATACGAAAATGTGTTGAGCCCGATAGGGAACATGCATTGCTTTAGCAGTATTCCCTAAATGCTTGTTATCTCTTCAGTGAATGAATGAATGAATGAATGAATGAATGAATTAATTAATTAATTAATAAATGAACGTATGTTTAACGACACCCTAGGACAAAAATGCATCGGCTATTGGGTGTTAAACAATCGTAAAACAAATGAATCAAAAGATAATCAACATCAGTTTGTTACCTCTAGAAACCACTTTATACCGCAATGAAAATCCACGACCTTCAACACTCTCGTCTGACAAGAAGTGAAGAAACATCTTGTTGGCAGACGACAGCATCTCACCAAGTCGCCTCTTCCCGCACAGACGACTGATCAGAGAGGAACTATCGTCAGCGCCGTTATACACAGACAAGTAGTCCGCAAGGCACTTCTCAGAGAACTCCAGCTCGAATTTGTCGAAATGGATGACAATGAACGACTCCTGTGGGGCTGCTATTTCCCATCGACAGTCCATGTTAGGTGGATAGTGAGCATTGGGGACGTAGTTGCTGATGTAGCCGGTTTGACCCGACACCATTACGCTGGTGTTCACGCAAGACGTTGAGTTCACTACGCTACTAGGAAGAGTGCTGGTACTGTGCAATGGAGGCTCCGTTGACTTGGTAGTAGATACTGTAAATATTTAAAATGTGGGTGAAGTCCGATAGGATGGATGTTTGGAATAAAAATAACATTTTCTGGCTGGCTAAACATTCAGCCATTGAGGAACTCCATACACAGTCCATCGTATGGAAGATCAAATAAGTTTGGATTGGTCATGTTATCAGGATATTCCCAGTAGCATCACCAAAAGTTACACTATGATAGACCTCTACTGTAACAAGAAGACACGAAAGACCAAAATAACGTAGTACAAACGGAAAGCCAGGAACACAATCGGAGCCGAGGATGGCTGAAAAAAGACAGTAGTGTTATTGTTTGGTAATGGTATTAGGTGTATCCGACCACGAAACAAATATACTTTCCTATCTTCTTCTTCGTCTTCGTTTTATTGTTGTTGGTGTTGGTGTTGTTGTTGTTTTCCTCCGCTTTCGTTTTGTTGTTCATTCATTCATAAATAAATAAATAAATAAATAGAACAATCAGATCATAGTTTGTTTCATTGTGTCTTTGGTAATGTGGATGTTCTAAGATTGAAGTGACATAGTGGTAGGTTGTTTTGTGATTTCAATAGAGATGGGGGCGGATGGAGTAATGATTTGAGTAAGCGGACAGCTTTCTGTTTTCAATGTTCTTAAAGGTATGTTATAAATCACTAACCATTTGTTTGAACATTTCCAGCAGACACAGCTTTCCAGTGGATGTTGAACGTGTCTGTTTGGTGACTGGTCTGAAACAACACGACCACGTGGTTGGTGTCAACAGCTGTGTCTGGCGGGGCCTGGTCTCCGCAAAACGTTTCTGGCAAAATACACAAGGATTACGACACATGAATAGAATATAATTAATAGAAGGGATTAGAATAGAATAGAATAGATGTTTAACGACACCCCAGCACAACAAATACGACACATGAATAAGGTACTCAAAACCAACTGTACCAGTGACATAAATGCCACATAGAATATCCATTAGTTATTGTCGGATATTTTCTTACATAGTATTTATTTAACATGCCAAAAGCAACAGGAACTGATACTGGCACCATGTTGCTATCTTTACTGGTTCAAACGGAATCACAGTTTTCATGTTACACTTAATATTACAGCAGCGGTCATATTGGATTTAGCCTTTGTGTGAAATTTGACACCTCACCTCCCCAAACATATCGAGAAATCAACATCACTCATCAAACCTTGCCCAGGACAAACTGGTCATTGGATAACCATATATATACTCTTCAAAAAAAGAAACGCAAAAGGGTACAAATGGGTTATAACTCCGATTTTATGTTTCCTACCGGTTCATGCTTTGTGAATATAAGGTCATTGCATGTCCCAAACACATTCCCACGGTTACATTCGATAAAACGCAGCTACTGTACAATAAAGTTCCAAAATGTGAATATTCGCAAAAACGCAGCCACGTGCAAACCATGTCACCACTGCACGTGCGTTGTCTGCACGTGCAACATGAACACCGACAGTATAAAAGTGCAGGGTGTTCGCTTGCCTGGCCTCTGTATCTGGCCGACAGTTGACAATCCAGGACATGCCACGTCTCAGTGAACCGCAGAGAAACAATGCCATCGACCGACTAGACGCAGGCGAATCCAGAACGGCCGTTGCCAGGGCATTCCATGTGTCCCCAAGCACCATCTCCAGACTGTGGGACCGTTACCAGCAACATGGATCAACACGTGACCTCCCTAGATCCGGTCGACCACGGGCACTGCCCCCGGGCAGGACCGCTACATCCGGGTACGCCACCTTCGGGAACGATTGACTACTGCCACCTCCACAGCCGCAGCAATACCAGGTTTGCGCAGGATATCCGACCAGACCGTACGGAACCGCCTACGTGAGGTAGGAATTCGTGCCAGACGTCCAGTTCGAGGTGTCATCTTAACACCACAACACCGTCGACTCCGACTGCAGTGGTGCCAGATTCATCGACAATGGCCTCAACTGCGATGGAGACAGGTGTGGTTCAGTGACGAGTCCCGATTTCTACTCCGACGTCATGATGGAAGATGTCGCGTGTATAGGCGTCGTGGTGAACGTTATGCGGCAAACTGCGTGCAGGAAGTGGACAGATTCGGCGGGGGTAGTGTCATGGTGTGGGCAGCCATCTCATACACTGGCAGAACTGACCTGGTCCACGTGCAGGGCAACCTGAATGCACAGGGCTACATTGACCAGATCCTCCGGCCACACATTGTTATGGCCAACGCCAACGCAGTGTTCCAACATGACAACGCCAGGCCTCACACAGCACGTCTCACAACGGCTTTCCTACAGAACAACAACATTAATGTCCTTCCTTGGCCATCGATATCACCGGATTTGAACCCAATTGAGCATCTATGGGACGAGTTGGACCGACGCCTCCGACAGCGACAACCACAGCCCCAGACCCTGCCCGAGCTGGCAGCAGCCTTGCAGGCCGAGTGGGCCACCATTCCCCGGGACGTCATCCGTACTCTGGTTGCTTCAATGGGCTGGCGGTGCCAGGCAGTTGTCAACACACGCGGAGGCCACACCCGGTATTGACTCCAGATGACCTCGACCTTGGTGGTGTGTCCTATCACTTACTCACAATGGACTAGAGTGAATTGTGAACAATCCTGCAACATTTGGTAATTATCGGACTCACCATTCAATAAATAAATCAATTCTCCAAATGTTACGACAATGTGGTTTTGCGTTTCTTCTTTTGAAGAGTATATTATTATTATTATATTAGCTTAGCGACGTCTAAATGCTTGATACTTAAATACCGACTGCATCAGATAATTATGAAGTTGCTTGAGGAATTTGAATAGCGTCAACACGTTTAGGCTTGCTGAGTGAGATCGTTCGTGAGAACTGTACATATTCATGAGCTAATGCTCTGTCATGTCTATGGGAACCCTTGCTGTTACTCGAAAAGAGTAACCCATTGGGTGTTAAATTCTGGTTTCCTGTCTCATTCTCTGCGTGATCCTTAACCACATGTCCAATGTCATGTAACCATAATTAAAATGTGGTGAATGCGTGTTAAACAAAACGTTTCTTTCTTCCTTTTCTTCAGATGACCATTATAATTACCTATCTGGTTACCGGAAACAGCGTTGAAGATGGACACACTGTTCTGTGAGCACAACCCTAAAGCATCCACGGCGATGTGGAAATTTGACCCAAACATCAGCTGTATATTCTGAAAGTAATAAGATAAAAAGTACGTCTTGTGCCCAAAGTAACAAGAAACCTATTTTGGTCCAATATATATAATTTGGAATAGATGGTCCAGATCAATTTTATTTATGTTTTTTTAAATGTTCTTTGGCTACACTCTCTAATATATGTTACACCAAAATCTAAAAATTTTCATTGCTAGATGCAATCCGTGATAAACACGGGAAGGTTTAGATGGGGGGGGGGGGGGGGGGGGGGGGGGGGGGGGGGGGGGACCTTACACTGGGCTTCCCTCCTAAAAATATGACCGCTGTGTAGATAGCCGGCCCTCATTAGTTGACATCGCCGTGTATATAGCCATTTCTATGTCAAATTACAATGATGGCGGCTTTCATTGCCTTTGGATTTATGACATTCATCTTTGCAAGCGATATTTAGCACGTCGTGTGCACGGTGGTCGGCGGGACCTCAACTCGGGCAGATCCTTGCGAAGTGTGGCATTGGTTAGTCCAAAGAAGGCGATCGGCAGTGCAAATCAAAAGAGAATAAGCAGTCAGAATGACTTGGAACCGTTAAAACGGCCTTGTGTGTTATAGTATAGAAAATATTCAGAGGCGGGGTTTTATTCCACTATTCTTGTATAATATAGTAACATGGCAGCAGATGTGTATGCTGTATCATTATTGATAACACTAATATACGAGTTTATTAAAACTAGGTGTATTTGTGTTTTGCAAATCGAGCTTGTAGCTTTAAGGACATGTTAATATAATGGTGAACAAAAGGCTACATTTCAATAGGATTTTCATGAAAAACGCATATTGGTTTTGTATTATTGTAGTGTTGCATGAGGTGGAAAAAACCTGCTGTCAATATAGCTTATCGCCTGGTAGTGGTAGTGTGTTTTGTGTGTATATGAGGGGGGGTGGGGGGGGAGTTGGGGTTTTCTGGGAGGCTATTCGTGTGTTTTGGTCTGGTTTGGTTTGATTTTGACGATTAAAACGTCATGTGGCTCAGTCGGTTGTTACGTTCAACTGACTGGGTTTTTTCTCGTTCCAACCAGTGCTCCACAACTGGTCAAATACCATTGTATGTGTTTTCCTGTTTGTGGGAAGGTGTATATAAAATATCCTTTGCTGATAATGGAAAACTGTAGCGGATCACCTCTGATCACTACGATGTTTGACATCCAATAGCCGATGATTAATTAATCAACGTGCTCTAGTGGTGTCGTTAAACAAAACAAATTTTATCTGTAAACTTTCATGTGGCAAAAACCATCCAGATGCCCTAATTTATTTGATAATAATAATTTTGATGTGTATTATGGCTGAATGTTTGTTGCCGTTATTGCTAAAATATATTTGATGCATTCCAGGAACTGGGCTATTATATTAAAGCCGCACACCCTAGTTCCATCCAGCGAAAATAAATTATAATTTGGTTAATCTACAAACCTGTAACACACTTAGATCACGTTTTTATCAAATGGAGTAAAAAAGCAGGTTTTATATCGATAAATACCATGGGAATCCCCATGTCCTAATTGCTTGAAATAATTTTGAAAGTTAGTATTCTGATGTCACTGGTAGATGTCGCTCGAAGCACAACAATGCCTACGTCACGACAAATTTCACAGACTTGGGGTGCGTTCGTTTCACCTCTCCTGGACATGTTCCAACTGTTCTGTCCTGGTTGTATCCCCTCTCCAGATATCGTAAGACTTAGCAAAATTATTGGTTTTAAGGGTTTGTAACGTTTTGTATTGAGACACTTACTTGTCTGAACTTCATTGTTACTGAAAATGTTCACGAACTGTGAAGAAAAATCTCACAAATGAACAACAACAAATCGGATGTTGATTGCGCGAACCGTGCACGAGAAAACAAACCGAACCAAAATGATAACGGTCACGTGATATACCAACGTCTGTGACATTAAAAATAGATTGGACCTCGCTTGCTTAACGGTTTTTTCTCGACAACACGTTTTGTGAAAAAATGCATTTCGTGTTTTTACAAACATCAGGATTACCAAAAAGCACTTCAGGTGAATGGAAATGTGTATTCTAAATAATAAAATGTAAGTAAAGTGCAATTTTATTTGTGAAAAATGGGGTTTAATAGCGAAAAACAACGCCGTAATGGTTAACAAATAGTGTAACTAGGGTGTGTCCCTTTAATGTAAATGTGTTCATGTTTAGTTATGAAGTGACCCTATTTATTACAAAAGTGGGTATAATCTACACTGACAGGCGTGATAGCTTTGGACAGAAGTGTTTGAGCATAAATATGCTCTTTTTACGCCGTTTTATGAGGGTCTCTAATGTGATGTTTCTGAAACTATTCGGAAATACGGTGCCGTAACTAGTGGTGGGTGCCGTAACTAGTGGTGGGTGCCGTAACTAGTGGTGGTGGGTGCCGTAACTAGTGGTGGGTGCCGCCGTAACTAGTGATGGGTGCCGCCGTAAATAATGGTGGGTGCCGTAACTAGTGGTGGGTGCCGTAACTAGTGGGTGCCGCCGTAACTAGTGGTGGGTGCCGTAACTAGTGGTGGGAGCCGTAACTAGTGGTGGGTGCCGTAACTAGTGGTGGGTGCCGTAACTAGTGGGTGCCGCCGTAACTAGTGGTGGGTGCCGTAACTAGTGGTGGGTGCCGTAACTAGTGGGTGCCGCCGTAACTAGTGGTGGGTGCCGTAACTAGTGGTGGGTGCCGTAACTAGTGGGTGCCGCCGTAACTAGTGGTGGGTACCGTAACTAGTGGGTGCCGCCGTAACTAGCGGTGGGTGCCGTAACTAGTGGGTGCCGCCGTAACTAGTGGTGGGTGCCGTAACTAGTGGGTGCCGCCGTAACTAGTGGTGGGAGCCGTAACTAGTGGGTGCCGCCGTAACTAGTGGTGGGTGCCATGAGGAGGTTACCCCGCATACACAGGAAATACAGAAAATGACTTTAGTGTTTAGTTCAGAAATGTACTTGTCGACCTTCCAATACTGTGCCTTGATTGTTTTAATCCCTCGTCTGTAGTTATTATATGCATTGTATTGCTCTAACACTGCATGAAACAATAACAATAATTATAAACCCAACTCTATGATCTGTGTAGTTAATGCATTAACTGTTTCCCTGAAGACTGATACGAGAACTAATAGTGGCGTACAGCAACAGACTAGACTGATGCGAATATTAAAACTGAGAATTGGCCATCTGTCATGATGCAAATTGAAGGACATGTGTATGCGTGAAGCATGTAAAATTACTCATATGAGACATAAAATGAATGCTTACGAGTCCCCGTGGAGCATAAATGTTCCACCGGCATCTAACATGTGTCGTCTGGTTCACCGCCGTCATGTCTGTAGTGTCGATAACTCCCGAGGTCCCGTTCTGTGAAATTCGACCATCACAGTCATCTGGCGAAACGTTGTTATGAAGGTCATGTGAATTAAACTGCACATTACAATATAAGTACTGAATGCCCCGAGTATGTCATTAAAGGCAGGATGGCGCGGATTTCGTTATTTGAAATATGTTCACTGTCTACGTTCCTATTTATCTAAAGCTCACCACCACAGCTGTTTGGCAAATACATTAAACAGCTACTGTTAGCCAAAAGTGAACGATTTTTTCCTTCTAATTTATGGGTCCGTATCCATAATTGAGTAATATACCAAAATATCGATAACTGGTGGGATAACTAACAATGGTAAAATGATATAGCTCACTGAAAAATTAAATGTATATATTTTCAGAATATATTTAGTAATTCATTTAGTAAGTTGACTGCTGTGTAACCCTGCCTTTAATGTTAAAATTACTCAAAACACAGACAAAGCAATATCATCATTGTTAGCCTATGTTAATGAAATATTAAATAACGTACCTGGTGTCATTTATGTCAACAATTCTAGTTTGGATTGATGCACCATCAATAACACGATCAACACTACACTAACATGCATTAAGATGAACGTGCGGAGAGGGAAGAGTGAGGTATGATTCCTCGCGAAAGGATTATTATATTTGTATGGTTTCTAGCAACCGGAGAACAAAATACAAGTATATATATATATATATCTAGCATTTCCAGTGCAATCAAAGTATGTGATATTTTTAAGATCACATACTTTGATAATTTGATAACTTTGCAAATTAGATGTAAATTAATGGAGGTTATGGCACTACATTTATTAACTTTTAAGGAAACTTACTACGGTGACACTCTATAATTGACGTATGATCTCATAGTCATAAAAAAAATACGTTTCAATAGCAACTTTACACTGCAATCTGCCCAGCGTTCAGAAAAAACAAAACAAAAAACAAACAAACACCCTTTAAGCAATAGTTTATTATTATGTAAGGATATCCAAAATGACGTCATTCACATTTGACATCATTTCCATTCAAAAAGAAACCACGCCATATATGCTTACGTCATTTGAATATCGCGCAATGGCTGACTGGGATTAAAGTTGCGTATACTGTTGAACTTGAGATTATATGATAAAGTTATTATTACCCTCATGTGTTTCGGTATCCCAGAGGCTCGCATAATACAATTTTTATTCCTAATATATGATATTGACGACACCGAGAAACGATACCGAAAAACACTCTGGTAATAAGTTGATAATGTCACGATTACGATTACGATTATTCCACGACCATACCAATTTCATTCACTGAAAGACAGTGAATTATTTTAAATTACATTGTATTTATTAAATAATTTCAGTAATTTATGAACATATGTTCACAGGACAAATTAGTTAGTAGTAGTAGTATTAATGCCTCTTTTTAATTTACTAATATATATATATATATATATATATATATATATATATATATATATATATATATATATTTTTTTTTTTTTTTTTTTTTTTTTTTAATATTTTTTCTTTCTTTTTTTTTTGGGGGGGGGAGGGAGAGATCAGTTTTTAAAACCAGATTTTTTTATTTTATATTTGGACAACTGACGAAAAGGTACATCCATAACCATAGGTAAATTTGTTATCAATATATATAATGTCTATTTAAAATATTGAACTAAGCCCTTAATAATAATTATCTGTTTGATCACTATTAATTTTTGTTTTTTTATTGTTTGTAGTATGTATACCATTTAATACCATCCACAAATGAAAATTAAAATAAATAAAATAATTTAAAAAAATAAATAAATGAAAGTAAAATAGGAACAGAAAAATAAATAAATAAATAAATAAATAAACTGATATCTACATATAATTACAAACATTCCGTTTTTATACGATTTCCTCAATTTTGATTGGACGACGTCGAAGGAAAACTGAATGTTATCCTTCGATAAACCTCGGAAAATTACGTTATTACGCCAGCTGGGATGTCATTACGTAAAACAGGTCATGGAAAGGACGCGAGAAGCTGATTTATGTGTATTTTAACCATGGTGTGTCCAGGCGCTTGTGCATAAATTTTAAAAGAGGCTGGGGGGGGGGGGGGGGGGGGGGGGGGGGGGGGAGGGTAAACTGTGGTTAGCGAAATTTATGAGGGGTTAAGACATGTTTACCCGGAAAAGAAAAGAGAACATTTGCTTGATCAAGGGGAGGGCTCGACTGTCGTAACCCACCCTCTGCACAAGCTCCTGTCTTTGTAATTATATAAAATCTGTTTGTAAATTTTTAAATGAATTTATCGATGTACAACTGTCACAAACTGCATAAAATTGCGTAGCGTAGTGAAGGATTTTAAACTAAACACCATTACGTCAAATGGAACGTTATTACGTAAAGCAGATCATGGGAAGAACGTTAGAAACTAATTTATCAATTAGGTGTAGTGTTAACATAATAAGTTGTGTTGTTTGTTATAAGAATTGTTCGTCTTTTTTTTTGCGAATTTATCGATGTATAACAGTCACAAATTTAGTATAAAATAAAATTTGTGACTGTTATACATCGATAAATTCGCAAAAAATGACGAACAATTCTTATATATAATTTGCACAAGTTGCTGATTGCATTTAATATTTCCATATACCAATCTAATTAAAATTAGCTCCACTATTACATGTGGATCTAAAGACAGCCAGTTGGAGCTCATGTCCACCAATCAAAACCTTACTTGCAGAATCCTGCCAGTGATTTAAAAATAATTTGAAAACATTCCGAATTATCCTGAGGGTATACGACATGTTTCGTGTGAATTACGAATGCCTTAAAATATGTTTTATTTTATAAAATAAATAATTTGTAATGTAAAACTGAAGACTGATTTAGTTTTTTTAAATTTTATAAATAAATAAATAATTTTTAATGTAAAATTGAAGACTGATAACCCACCCCGTACGTATTGGTATGGTTCGCTGTACTGCGGCCACTAAAATAGACTCGCCCGATATTTTTAGAATTTGTATGCTCCCAAATAACGTTATAAAAGGCGAAGTGTGATTGGTCAATATTTAAATTACAGACGAAATGTTACCTGGACATTGGGGACTACGCAGTGTTGTTAGTTTTAAATCACTGGCAGGATTCTGCAAGTAAGGTTTTGATTGGTGGACATGAGCTCCAACTTGCTGTCTTTAGATCCACATGTAATAGTGGAGCTAATTTTAATTAGATTGTCCATATACTTACTTTTTTTTTTACATCCAATAGCCGATGTATATATTTTTTGTGCTAGGGTGTCGTAAAACATTCATTCATTAATTTTCTAAAAATGACCATTATTGAAGTAGCAAAAGTAAACAAGATATAGATGCCATAATGTGAATGCGTGGCTTCTCTCCCCCCACTCCGGGTTTCATTCATTTGATAATCCAGTCTAAGGCAAATGACAGAAGTACAAGGAAAAAACAACTTGTTTTATACTTGTGTCACATGCTGTACATATAAATCATAGAATGTATATGTATGTATGTATGTATGTATGTATGTATGTATGCATGTATATGAATATATACAAAGGTTAGAACGTACACCATCCAGTCAAACAGTCCACGAGACACTCTAAAGATTTAAAAATATTTAAAAGCACATTGCGCTAACTTCTAAGTAAAACATAATTTATTAAAGGGACATTCCTGAGTTTGCTGCATTGTAAGTTGTTTCCGACTAATAAAATATTTCTACGATTAAACTTACATATTAAATATATTTTCTTGTTTAGAATATCAATGTCTGTATATTCAATGTGTTTCTGGTCGTCTTAATATTTGTAAGAAGCCCAAACTGGATTTTAACCTAATACAAATATTAGAACGACCAGAAACACGTTTAATATACAGCCACTAATATTCTAAACAAGAAAATATATTTACTATGTAAGTTTAATCGTAGAAATATTTTATTAGTTGATAACATCTTAAAACATTGCAGCAAACTCAGGAATGTCCCTTTAAGAGTTTCTTATAAAATGCAATACTGATGCTAGTTTTCAACTGGGTTAACCAGTATATACAGGCAGTTATACTATTATTGTGATTGATTGATCGACTATTAGAGTAGAATACCATGGGATATCAGTTATATTGTCTACACTGATTGATCAGTGCTGCAGTTGATGCTAAACATATCTGTACCTAAGGGGTTTAGTAAATTATGAGTAATCATGAAAGTAATCGCTGATTACGATTACATTATTAATGTAATCAATTACGATTGCGCTTACATGGCATTTTCAAACATTGTAATGGATTATGATTGCGATTACATGGAAACAATTATGTATATGTATCTGTGTGTGTATGTGTGTATGCGTGTGCGTGTTCGTGTGTATGTGTGTATATATACGTATACGTATATGTGAACAAGTAAATGTTCTGGCCTGGTGTATTCATTCTTAGTCTTTAACGCCAATCCAACGCTTAACGAATTGCATGCGTGTGACGTCATTTGAGATTTGAGTCTGACCTCAAACGGATGGACACAGGACCCTCAATCCCCCTCCCCCTCCCCCCACGGTTTCCACATACCTGGTATATGGCCACAGTTGAGTTCGTCATCCCCGAGCTGACAGTCGTGTTTGCCGTCACACACGTACAGGTTGGAGATACACGCGTGTCGCACCTTGCACTCGAATAAACCTGGACCACACTTGTGGGGATCTGCAAGTCAATCGTCATTTCAAACAACTTATACACCAGAGCAAAAGTTAAGCACAACTCAGTTAAGTTTCTTTCGTTTAACGACACCACTAGAACAGATTTATTACGTAGTCATCGGTTATTGGATTTAAAAGAACATAATATACCAATGTAAACGCAAAGAACCACTCAGTTAAAATTTGTTTTGTTTAACGACACCACAAGAGCAGATTGATGAATTGATCATCGGTTATTGGATTTCGAACATAGATTCTGACACATTTCTGGTGAAGACAAATTCTTCTCTATATTTTTAGAAACACTG